>NC_092036.1:70764948-71064948 GCF_003086295.3 Arachis hypogaea
AATTATAGGTGTAGGTTAGACCATGGTGGTGTGACCAAACCATTTAGCATACTTCAAGTATAGAAGTAGACTTAATGAGTTTGGTTCCTCATAATTATCAAGATATGGTTATTAGACAAGGATAGTGATCCCAATTCCCATGTCTAGCCAAGAGTTGCTTTTATCATTCTTATTTGAAACCCTAAAATCTTGATTGCTTTGTCTTAGTTATAGTTACTTGTTTAGTTTAGAATAGAATTCTATTGGATGTTATCTCACTAGTTTTGGAATTGCTCACTTCTTATTTAGTTATTTTAATTAATTTCTTGCATTTCAAGATTACTTGCGTATTATGATCCCTAGTTTAATTTCTTGCCCATGACTTGCAACCCTGGAATTCTAACCAATGTTAAAGCACATGTTTGCCCATTCCTTATGAGATGACCCGAGGTTTGAATACTTTGGTTACTTTATTGGGGTTAACTTGTGACAACCATTTCCTTTCTAATTTGATCCTCGAGGATTGTTGTTGGTAGAGCTATACTTGCAACACAATATTATTGAGAAATTCTCTCCCGACATAGTCCATGAGCAGCATCAAATTGAATTGAAGAGTAGCTTGATAAATCTACTACCTAAGTATCATGGGTTACCGGGTCAAGACCCCATCCGACATCTAAAAGATTTTCAAGTTGCTTGTTCTATGGCTCGAAGGCATGGAGCCGATGAGGTGGCTGTCATGGTTTTTGCCTTCCCTTTCTCTTTTGAAGGGCAAGCAAAGACATAGTTTTATTCGCTACCGGATGAGTTTACGACCAATTGGGATTTCTTGAGAAGAGAGTTTCTAGATAAATTCTTCCCATCGGAGAAGACTGACTACATCCAGAAGTAGATTTCAGGTATAATGCAAAGAGACCAAGAGAGTGATTGAATGCTATAACTGAGTATAGCTACGATTAAGGAAATTGCACAATCGGCAAAATTCCTTCCGGCAAGTGCACCGGTTATCGTCAAGTAAAAACTCACAATAGAGTGAGGTCGAATCCCACAAGGATTGGTTGAATGAGCAATTCGAATTAGAAGTTTGATTAGTTGAGCGGAATCAAGAATTGGGTGTGAATTGCATAAAGTAAATTGGCGGTAAATGTAAATTGCAAGGAATTGAAATGACTGAATCTTAAATTGCGAGAATTAAAGTGCGGAAAAGTAAATTGCTGAAATTAAAAGGGAATTGGGGAGGATTTGCATGAATTGAAATTGCAGAATGTAAATAGAAAAGGTAGATCAGAGATGGGGAGTTCATTGGGTATGAGGAGATATTGAGATCTCCGAATCAAAACATTTTCATCTCTTCCTCGACCAATGCATTCATTGAATCTTGCTTGGCAATCTTATATGATTGGATCCCAATTCCTTGGCTCACCAATTCTCTCTAAAAACAAACAAATTCCCAATCCCTTGGTTTAAATGTTCATAAGAAGAGATGAAGCTCGATCACTGATTATACCACACAGTTTCATGAACCACAATTTGGTAGGATTACATGTCACAATATCCATCCAAACCCCAATCCAATTCACTGTGAGAAAGCTTCTCTAGCATGAATCCTCCATTCCTTTCCCAAGGTTCCGAAGGATTCCAATTATGGGTAGTTTCTTTCCCAAGACAACTACCCAATGGAATTAGATCGAGAAGCTTTCTAACAAAATTCAAGAGAAAAGATTGAAGAAGAAGATAAAACTATTATTGATTCATTGAATTACAATAGAGCTCCCTAACCCAATGAAAGGGGTTTAGTGAGTCATAGCTCCGAATTCAAAACTAGAAAAATTGATGAAAAATTCTCAAGTGTCCAAAAGTAAAAAAAAAGTCCTCCTTGACTTCAATTCTATCCTATTTATACACTTTCTAAATTGAGCTTCTGTTGTGATTCTTGGGCTTTGAGGCCTTTCCCTGATTTCCTTTTTGCTTTGGGTTTATGATCCATAATCCTGATAAGGCTGTGATCCCATTCTGTAACATTCATTGAGCAAACTTAGTGATAAACAAGTAATGATACAAGACTCAACAATTTGAAGTTCCAGACTCATCAATTCTTCAGGCCCAATCCCATAAACTATGATATTCAATTGGGTTTCATACCATAATAGGTTTAAGTTAATATTTGTGCTCAAATGCTAACTTAAACCTCAATATAATTGGCCCAGAAACCCTTTCAAAGAGTGGCGTTTAAGTTGAAGTTTAAGTTTCAGTTTAAGGTCAAACTAAAACTTAAACGTGGAATTGGAAGAAAGCACCCCAGGAGCGTACATAGTCGAACACGTTTAACCTCCAGTTTAAGGTTAAACTGGAGGTTAAACTTGGAAATGAAGAAAGCAACCCCTGGAGGCTATTAGGATCGAACACGTTTAACCTCCAGTTTGAGGTCAAACTGGAGGTTAAACTTAGAAATGAAGAAAGCAACCCCTGGAGGCCATTAGGATCGAACACGTTTACCTCCAGTTTGAGGTCAAATGGAGGTTAAACTTGGAAATGAAGAACACACCCTGGAGGAGAAAAACCATCGAACACGTTTAACCTCCAGTTTGAGGTCAAACTGGAGGTTAAACGTGGAACTCTTCTGGTGCCTCTCTATTGCTTCTGGCGTTTAACCTCCAGTTTGAGGTCAAACTGGAGGTTAAACGTGGAAATGCTTTTGTGCCTCCCTTAGTTCAATTCTCATTCTGGCGTTTAACCTCCAGTTTGAGGTCAAACTGGAGGTTAAACGTGGAATGCTTCTTGGTGAGAAAAGAAAGTGTCGAACACGTTTAACCTCCAGTTTGAGGTTAAACTGGAGGTTAAACGTGGAAATGCTTTTGTGCCTCCCTTAGTTCAATTCTCATTCTGGCGTTTAACCTCCAGTTTGAGGTCAAACTGGAGGTTAAACGTGGAATGCTCCTTAGTGCCCTTTCTCATTCTGGCGTTTAACTTCCAGTTTGAGGTCAAACTGGAGGTTAAACGCCAGTTACAGCATTTCCTCTCTTCTCATAATTTTGGCGTTTAAGCTCCAGTTTAGGCTTAAACTGGAGCTTAAACGTCCCATTTGAATTTCAAGCTTCCTTCATTGATTTTGTTGCTTCCTTGCCTAGCCTCTCTTCCCTGAAATCATCCAAACAATTGCATCAAAATCTTGCAAAATTTCATGAGAATTCATCCATTCATAGCATTCAAGTAATATACCTAAAAACTCATGGAATTTGCATCAAAATTACACTGTTTGGATGATTCATTACTTTGTTGTTCATTTAACCATTCTTGGTTACTTTAAGCTCAAAAAAATGCATAAAACAACTAAAACTAACAGAAAAATGCTAGTGAAACTAGCCTAAGATGCCTTGGCATCACAACACCAAACTTAATACTTGCTTGTCCCTAAGCAAGTCCTGAGTTAATTGAGAAAACAAGTATGAAACAAAAAGCAATTACATTGGCTATATTAGCAAGCATTTGAAGTTCATCAGAAGGGTTTTATGCAGAAAGTTGCAGTATCACTTTTCATTCTTATCAGGTAGGATTATCACTTTTTCATTGCATCCATGAAACACTGTATGGCCTCTTGTTATTCTTATGTCTTTGGCACATTTTCCTTTCTTTGTTTTTCTTTTTCTTAGAGCTCCTTTGCTCCTTGTTTGCTCAGTGTCATGTGTTGCACAAGCCTTTGGCATTTTCTTTTTCTTATCATTGCATTACACATATCCACTACAGGCATTTTTAGTTCACATTTCTTCTTGAGACATTGATGCCCAGCACCTCTTTGTGTGACTAAATGTTTTGTATTTAGGTTGCTCTTGATAATGGACTTTTGGTTGATAATCCCGGGTTAGTTAACCCAAGTTACCAAGTGTTGAAACACTCCTCAGAACCTATTCATCCAAGCATATCCTTAATACATAAATACCACAGGCATTTGTCTCAGAAGTTCAAACCATTGGTGCCTAGCTTATTTTCTCAATTTTTTTTTCCTTTTTGGTTGCCCCTTTTCAGTGGCTTTTTCTTCTTCTTTTTTTTTCTTTTTCATGGCCAAAGACATTTATTCATCAAGATCCATAGACAATACTCAACTTCTACACAAAAATTGATAATTCTACACTCTATTTCCAGTGATCTGACTAAACAATCAACCATGCATACCACCACTTAATTCTACTTGATTTGTCACTAATTGAGCCAAGTTACTTTGTTCAAACTTTTCTTTTATTTTTGGAAACAGAACAAGCATGGCAAGCATTTGTTTAAGATGGTGAAGTTATATCCAAACATCTAGGCATTCACTTTATTCAAAGCAGTAAACCAACACTCCTACAAAATGACTTAAAATGAAAGAAAGATTCAACAATTACAGTTTAAACCAGAACAAGCATGCTTTTGTTTGCCTTTTAAAGAATGGTCAAGGAACAACACCACCTTGTGAAATTTCTTGTTTTCTCCTTGTTGCCAGGAAACAATTTGATTTCTCTTTCTTCTCCTAATTGTTGCTTCATGTTTTTTTTTTTTAAAAGCTCCTTGTTTCCTTTCCTGCAAAGAGTGATGAAGTTGCTTGCTTCTCAAGCACTTGAGTGGTTAGCTCAACTATGTATGGGCAAGTGTCTGAGTCTTAAGTTGGGGTGTGAACACCAAACTTAATCTCCTACTTACTCCTCTGCTCTTTGAATCCTTGAATTCTCCTTGGAATGAAGTTGCTGCTAAGGATTTTAAGTATTTCTGTGATTGCTTAGAATGGTTATTCCTTTAATATAATTCAAAGGTTGTTGTGTTCAGTTGATCTTTATGGTGGAACACCAAACTTAGAGTTACACATTCCCCTTTGAATTATTGATCCACGAATTCATTGTTTGGTGTGAAACACCAAACTTAATTCTTTGCAATGCACAGAAACTACTTCATCTTTTTATTGAAACAAATAAAAGAAACAACAAAAGAGTGTTACCTCAGGTTGGGTTGCCTCCCAACAAGCGCTCTTTTAACGTCATTAGCTTGACGGTCAGTTTCCTCAGTTGAGGTGATATTTAACCTTGTCCTTCTCCTCTACATCTCCCAAGTAATGTTTGAGTCTTTGACCATTCACAGTGAAGGTTCTTTGTGACTTTTCTTCCATGATTTCTACTTGTCCATATTGGGAGACCTTGGTAACAAGGAATGGTCCAGACCACCTTGATTTTAGCTTCCCTGGAAATAGCTTCAGCCTAGAATTGTAGAGCAATACTTTTTGTCCCTCTTCAAATTTCCTTGGGGCTATGTTGCTGTCATGCTTCTTCTTTGCTCTTTATTTGTAAATTTTCGCATTCTCATAAGCTTCAGCTCTGAATTCTTCCAACTCTTGAATTTGCAACATCCTTCTTTCTCCAGCAGCTTTGCTGTCCAAGTTTAAGAGTTTCAAGGCCCAGAATGCCTTGTGCTCCAACTCCAGTGGCAAATGGCAAGCCTTTCCATATACTAGTTGGTAAGGAGACATTCCAATTGGTGTTTTGAAAGCTGTCCTATATGCCCAAAGAGCATCATCTAGCTTAATCGACCAGTCCTTCCTTGAAGCTCCCACAGTCTTTTCCAAGATTCTTTTGAGTTCCCTATTAGAAATTTCGGCTTGCCCACTTGTCTGTGGATGGTATGGTGTGGCTACCTTATGTTTGACTCCATATTTTAGAAGCAATGCCTCTAATGGTTTGTTGAAGAAGTTGCTTCCTCCATCACTGATGATTGCTCTTGGAACCCCAAAACGGCAAAAAATGTGTTTTCTGAGGAAGTTCATGACCACCTTATTATCATTGGTTGGAGTTGCTATTGCTTCAACCCATTTGGAGACATAGTCTACTGCCACAAGAATGTAATTATTTGAGTATGAGGTGGGAAAGGGTCCCATGAAATCTATCCCCCATACATCAAACAATTCAAGTTCCAGAATGAATTGTTGTGGCATTTCATTTCTTCTTGGCAGGTTCCCCTCCTTCTGGCATTCATGGCAGTGCTTCACTAGTTCCTTTGCATCTTTGAAGATCGTGGGCCAATAAAAACCACACTGCAACACCTTAGCTGCTGTTCTTTCTCCTGCAAAATGTCCTCCATAGGTGGAGCCATGGCAGTCCCATAATACTTCCCTTCCTTCTTCCTCTGATATGCATCTTCTTAGTATGCCATCCGAACATTTTTTGAACAAGTATGGTTCGTCCCAGATGAAGTATTTGGCATCATTTACCAATTTCTTCCTTTGATGCTTGTTAAATTCCAACGGCAAACTCCCAGTGGCTTTGAAGTTTGCTATATCTGCAAACCAGGGTGCTTTGTGAATTACCATGAGTTGTTCATCAGGAAAGCACTCATTTATATGTGTGCTTTGTGTGCTTCCTTCTTCACATGGTATCCTTGATAAATGGTCTGCTACCTTGTTCTCTACACCCTTCTTGTCTTTGATTTCAATGTCAAATTCCTGCAACAAAAGAACCCATCTAATAAGTCTTGGTTTGGATTCTTGTTTTGCAAGTAAGTATTTTAAAGCTGAATGATCAGTGAAGACAATGACTTTAGACCCAATGAGATATGATCTAAATTTGTCAAATGCAAAGACTATTGCCAAGAGTTCTTTTTCAGTGGTTGTGTAATTCTTTTGGTTATCATTCAAGACCTTACTGGCATAATAAATCACATGTACCAAATTGTCTTTCCTTTGTCCTAACACTGCCCCAATAGCAAGGTCTGATGCATCACACATCAGTTCAAAAGGTAAGCTCCAATCAGGTGGGGCAATGATAGGTGCAGAGGAAAGTTTTTGCTTCAACAGTTCATAGGCTAGCATGCAATTTTTATCAAATACAAAAGGTGTATCAGAGACAAGCAAGTTACTCAAGGGTTTGGCTATTTTAGAAAAGTCTCTAATAAACCTTCTGTAAAAGCCAGCGTGTCCCAAAAAACTCCTAACTGCCTTGACATTACTTGGTGGAGGTAGTTTTTCAATGAGTTCCACCTTAGCTTTGTCCACCTCAATGCCTCTATTGGACACTTTATGGCCAAGGACGATTCCTTCTGTGACCATGAAATGACACTTTTCCCAGTTTAATACTAGGTTGGTCTCTTGGCATCTCTTAAGCACCAAGGCAAGGTGGTGTAGGCAGCTAGGAAAAGAATTTCCAAACACAGAAAAATCATCCATGAAAACTTCAATAAACTTTTCGATCATGTCCGAAAAGATGGACAGCATGCACCTTTGGAAAGTTGCAGGTGCATTGCACAATCCAAAGGGCATGCGTCTATACGCAAAAACCCCATATGGACAAACAAATGATGTTTTCTCTTGATCTCTTGGATCAACTACTATCTGATTATAGCCTGAGTATCCATCCAGAAAGCAATAATAAGCATGTCCTGCAAGCCTTTCAAGCATCTGATCCATGAATGGGAGTGGAAAATGATCTTTTCTGGTGGCTTCATTGAGCTTCCTGTAGTCTATGCACATCCTCCACCCAGTGACAGTTCTTGTGGGTATGAGTTCGTTCCTCTCATTTGGCACCACAGTTTTGCCACCTTTCTTGGGAACTACATGGATGGGGCTAACCCATGGGCTGTCAGAAATGGGGTAGATTACCCCTGCCTGCCATAACTTCATGACCTCCTTTTGTACCACTTCTTTCATGACGGGATTCAATCTTCTCTGAGCTTGAATGGACGGTCTAGCATCCTCTTCTAACAAGATTTTATGCATGCATATGGATGAACTTATCCCCTTCAAATCAGCTAGGGTCCATCCAATGGCATCTTGATGAGTTTTTAGCACCTTGATCAATTCTTCTTCCTGTTCTTGGCTCAGGGTAGAGCTAATGATAACAGGATGGCTCTCATCACTTTCCAAGTATGCATACTTGAGATTAGGGGGCAATGCTTTGAGCTCAGGTTTTGGTGCTTCCTTTTCTTCTTTCACTTTCTCTGGCATGCTTGGCATGGTTGTTTCGGCAGCCTTGATGTCACTAACTTCAATATCCTTGGTGAACTCCTCCTCTGCCACTTCCCTTGTGGTTTCCTCAAAGGTTTCTTGTATTGCAATGTCCACTACATCCACCCTCATGCATTCCTTTAGTGATTCTGATGGATAGCTCATTGCCTTGAATACGTTAAACACCAATTTCTCATCATGTAGTCTAAGAGTGAGTTCACCCTTTTGGACATCTATGATGGCTCCAGCAGTAGCCAGGAATGGTCTTCCCAGAATTATCGAAGCTTTAGCTTCTTCCTCCATATCTAACACCACAAAGTCAGCAGGAAATATAAAATCTCCCACTTTCACCAACAAATCCTCAACTATCCCATGAGGGAATTTAAAAGTTCGATCTGCCAATTGGAGGGCCATTCTTGTTGGTTTGGCTTCTTCAATCTTCATTCTTCTCATCATGGTTAGAGACATCAAATTGATACTGGCCCCTAAGTCACACAAGGCCTTCTCCACCATGACTTCTCCTATGATGCAGGGGATTTGGAAACTGCCTGGATCCTTCAATTTCTGAGGCAGTTTGTGTTGAATGATGGCACTGCATTCTTCAGTTAACAACACAGTTTCCTCATTTCTCCAGCTCCTCTTCTTGGTCATTAATTCCTTCAAGAATTTTGCATAGAGTGGCATTTTCTCTATTGCCTCAGCAAAAGGAATGTTGATTTGAAGCTTCTTGAAAATCTCCAAGAATCTGGAGAATTGGCCATCCTTTTCACTTTTCATCAAACGCTGAGGACATGGTACTTTGGGTGTATAAGGCTTCAGGACCTCTTTTTCTTTTTCTTTTGTTGCAGATGGTATAAAAGATTGTCCCTGTTCCTTGTCTCCCACATCTTCCTTTGCTTCATCCTCTGTGGTTTCCTTTGAGATCTCCCTTAGCTTCTTTCCACTTCTGAGTGTTATGCTTTACATTCTTCCCTTGCAATAGCCTTGGCAGCATGAGAAACGCTTGGCCCAGGGGTTTGCTTAGACAAATACACAATTTGATTTTCTAGCTTCTGGATGGCAACTCCTTGGTTTTGCAAGTTAGAATTTACTTCTTCCTTAAAAGCTTTCAAATCGATTATGTCTTGACTCATGGTTGCAAGCATTCCTTCTATCCTGTTTAATTGATCTTGAAATTGTTGGTTCGGATTAGGTTGGGCAGGTTGGTTATTTTGGCCATGATATGGTGGTTGGGAGTAAGTGTTTTGTGTGGCTTGGTATGATCTTTGGTTGGAGTTTTGGTATGTGGAATTGTTATGTTGGTTGTGGTTGTAAGGTTTGTGGTTTTGTGGTTGGCCTTGCTGGTTTCCCCACCCAAAGTTTGGGTGGTTTTTCCATCCTGGGTTGTAAGTGTTGGAATGTAGATCATATGGTTGCCTTTGTTGATTTCCCACATAGTTGGCCTCTTCCCAATCACCTCCTTCAGTGCTTACTTCCTCTTGATCTTGTGTGTGTAGTGCAGCCACTTGCTTTGTGTCTAATTTCCTGGTGAGCTCTGCTAGTTGCTTGGCAAACACCTTGTTTTGGGCTAGAATTGTATCAACATGGTTCAGCTCCATGACTCTCTTAGTGTTGTGCCTCTCTGAAGCATAGTAGTACTCATTCTCAGCCACTGTCTCAATCACTTCAATGGCTTCTTCCACAGTCTTTTTTCTGTTCAATGAACCTCCGGATGAATGGTCTACAGCCTTCCTTGATTCATAAGAAAGTCCATCATAGAAAATATGCAATTGCACCCAGTCAGGGAACATGTTTGGTGGGCATTTCCTTGTCAACTCTTTGAACCTCTCCCATGCCTCGTAGAGAGTCTCACCATCCTGTTGTCTAAAAGTCTGAACCTCAGATCGAAGCCTATTGATCTTTTGTGGGGGGTAGAAACGTGCCAGAAACTTGCTCTCCACCTCATCCCAGGTTGTTAGGCTGTCCCTTGGGAATGATTCCAGCCACTTAGCTGCCTTGTCCCTAAGTGAAAATGGGAACAAGAGCAGTTTGTAGGCATCTTCCTGGACTCCATTGGACTTCACTGTGTCACAAATTCTCAGGAATTTGGTGAGATGTTGATTTGGATCTTCATTAGCACTCCCACCAAATGAACAATGGTTCTCCACCAGTGATATTAGCTGTGGTTTGAGTTCAAAATTGTTGGCCTAAATGGGTGGTTTCTGAATGCTACTACCACAATTCCCAGAGGTTGGGTTTATGTATGAACCAAGAACCCTTCTCTCAGGAATGGCATTGTTTCCATCATCCCTCTCATGGTTGTGAACTTCTCTATCCATGTTGAGATCTAGAGCTTCCTCAAAGTTGTCCTCAGATTCTCCTTCAGATTCTTCTTCTCCCAGTACCCTCTTCCTTCTTGCTTCCCTTCTAAGTCTATGAAGGGTCCTCTCTGGTTCGGTATATGGAGGGGTTGATGTCTCTCCTCTCCTACCTGTCATACAAGAACACACCACAAGCAACAACCAAGTGGAATACTCTTGGTTAATGGAAGAGTATGGTTAGAGCAGTTGAGGAATTAATTCAAATAGTTAGTGGGTCAGTGAGTTAGTTGCTCGAAATGAAAGGCATAAGAAAGAAAAAGCAAATAACAGAGTGCAGAAATTAAAATTCAACAAGTAACTTGAACTAAATTAACAAAACAAAAAAAAATTGCTCAATCTAGTTAACTTCCAATTTGAGAATTGTCAATCGAAAACCAATCCCCGGCAACGGCGCCATAAACTTGATGTGCTATAACTGAGTATAGCTACGATTAAGGAAATTGCACAATCGGCAAAATTCCTTCCGGCAAGTGCACCGGTTATCGTCAAGTAAAAACTCACAATAGAGTGAGGTCGAATCCCACAAGGATTGGTTGAATGAGCAATTCGAATTAGAAGTTTGATTAGTTGAGCGGAATCAAGAATTGGGTGTGAATTGCATAAAGTAAATTGGCGGTAAATGTAAATTGCAAGGAATTGAAATGACTGAATCTTAAATTGCGAGAATTAAAGTGCGGAAAAGTAAATTGCTGAAATTAAAAGGGAATTGGGGAGGATTTGCATGAATTGAAATTGCAGAATGTAAATAGAAAAGGTAGATCAGAGATGGGGAGTTCATTGGGTATGAGGAGATATTGAGATCTCCGAATCAAAACATTTTCATCTCTTCCTCGACCAATGCATTCATTGAATCTTGCTTGGCAATCTTATATGATTGGATCCCAATTCCTTGGCTCACCAATTCTCTCTAAAAACAAACAAATTCCCAATCCCTTGGTTTAAATGTTCATAAGAAGAGATGAAGCTCGATCACTGATTATACCACACAGTTTCATGAACCACAATTTGGTAGGATTACATGTCACAATATCCATCCAAACCCCAATCCAATTCACTGTGAGAAAGCTTCTCTAGCATGAATCCTCCATTCCTTTCCCAAGGTTCCGAAGGATTCCAATTATGGGTAGTTTCTTTCCCAAGACAACTACCCAATGGAATTAGATCGAGAAGCTTTCTAACAAAATTCAAGAGAAAAGATTGAAGAAGAAGATAAAACTATTATTGATTCATTGAATTACAATAGAGCTCCCTAACCCAATGAAAGGGGTTTAGTGAGTCATAGCTCCGAATTCAAAACTAGAAAAATTGATGAAAAATTCTCAAGTGTCCAAAAGTAAAAAAAAAGTCCTCCTTGACTTCAATTCTATCCTATTTATACACTTTCTAAATTGAGCTTCTGTTGTGATTCTTGGGCTTTGAGGCCTTTCCCTGATTTCCTTTTTGCTTTGGGTTTATGATCCATAATCCTGATGAGGCTGTGATCCCATTCTGTAACATTCATTGAGAAAACTTAGTGATAAACAAGTAATGATACAAGACTCAACAATTTGAAGTTCCAGACTCATCAATTCTTCAGGCCCAATCCCATAAACTATGATATTCAATTGGGTTTCATACCATAATAGGTTTAAGTTAATATTTGTGCTCAAATGCTAACTTAAACCTCAATATAATTGGCCCAGAAACCCTTTCAAAGAGTGGCGTTTAAGTTGAAGTTTAAGTTTCAGTTTAAGGTCAAACTAAAACTTAAACGTGGAATTGGAAGAAAGCACCCCAGGAGTGTACATAGTCGAACACGTTTAACCTCCAGTTTAAGGTTAAACTGGAGGTTAAACTTGGAAATGAAGAAAGCAACCCCTGGAGGCTATTAGGATCGAACACGTTTAACCTCCAGTTTGAGGTCAAACTGGAGGTTAAACTTAGAAATGAAGAAAGCAACCCCTGGAGGCCATTAGGATCGAACACGTTTAACCTCCAGTTTGAGGTCAAACTGGAGGTTAAACTTGGAAATGAAGAACACACCCTCGAGGAGAAAAACCATCGAACACGTTTAACCTCCAGTTTGAGGTCAAACTGGAGGTTAAACGTGGAACTCTTCTGGTGCCTCTCTATTGCTTCTGGCGTTTAACCTCCAGTTTGAGGTCAAACTGGAGGTTAAACGTGGAAATGCTTTTGTGCCTCCCTTAGTTCAATTCTCATTCTGGCGTTTAACCTCCAGTTTGAGGTCAAACTGGAGGTTAAACGTGGAATGCTTCTTGGTGAGAAAAGAAAGTGTCGAACACGTTTAACCTCCAGTTTGAGGTTAAACTGGAGGTTAAACGTGGAAATGCTTTTGTGCCTCCCTTAGTTCAATTCTCATTCTGGCGTTTAACCTCCAGTTTGAGGTCAAACTGGAGGTTAAACGTGGAATGCTCCTTAGTGCCCTTTCTCATTCTGGCGTTTAACTTCCAGTTTGAGGTCAAACTGGAGGTTAAACGCCAGTTACAGCATTTCCTCTCTTCTCATAATTTTGGCGTTTAAGCTCCAGTTTAGGCTTAAACTGGAGCTTAAACGTCCCATTTGAATTTCAAGCTTCCTTCATTGATTTTGTTGCTTCTTTGCCTAGCCTCTCTTCCCTGAAATCATCCAAACAATTGCATCAAAATCTTGCAAAATTTCATGAGAATTCATCCATTCATAGCATTCAAGTAATATAACTAAAAACTCATGGAATTTGCATCAAAATTACACTGTTTGGATGATTCATTACTTTGTTGTTCATTTAACCATTCTTGGTTACTTTAAGCTCAAAAAAATGCATAAAACAACTAAAACTAACAGAAAAATGCTAGTGAAACTAGCCTAAGATGCCTTGGCATCACAAAACAACTACCCTCATGGTAGTAATTAACATCAAGGGTGGAGGTATAATGCACAAGGGAGCAATCAAAACCAAAGATGGAACAACTCTTCTTCTCATCACAACAACAACCAGTCTTCATCTCAATACCACCATAACAACACCAACTACCAAGCCAACCAAAGTCACTCTAACCAAAACCAAAACAACTACACCAAGTACCAAGCACCACACCAAAAACAACAATCCAACCAAACCTCTCCATCTCCCACCAATCAAGTTGATGAGCTTAGAGCCGCTATGGAGAAACAAGATGAGAGCAACAAGGCTCAATTTGATGCCTTGGGCACTCAATTGGCTAACCTTACCAACATGCTTTCAAATATGGTCATGTCAAACCAACCCCCACCTCCAGCAACACCAACCAACCCTCAAGCTCTTCTAGCCTTCCTTCCCAACCCCAACCAAACCCAAAGGGCGGTCTTAACGCCATCACTCTACGGTCGGGGACTACGTTGGAGGAGATACCTCCTAGGGTCATGGAAGACATTCATAAGGAAGAGGTGGTCGTTGTAGCTCCACATGAAGAGGGGGAGGTAGACAAAAGGCATGAGGAAGAAGGAGTAAACCTCAAGGAACCCAAGAGGAAAGCTATAGTGGATGAGTCATTCCTATTCTATTTCCTTCCATGGTGAAGAAGGCAAAGAAAACACTGGAATTTGATTTGAACATGCTTCAAGTGTTCAAGAAGGTTGAGGTAACCATACCACTTCTTGATGCTATTCAACAAATTCTAAAGTATGCAAATTTTTTGAAAGACTTGTGTACACACAAGGATAGGATAGGAAAATTGGAGACATTATCCTTGGGTAGTTCAATTTCTTCCTTGATAGAACCTATTGCAAAGAAATGTGGTGACCCTGGGCCTTGTTTGGTGTCTTGTTGTATTGGTGGACGTACTTTTCATGATTGTATGTGTGACCTTGGAGCTTGCGTAAGCATCATGCCACTTTCTATCTGTGTGTGGTTGAATTTAGCTCCATTAAAGAAGTCGGCAGCGAGGTTTGCCTTAGCCGATAAAAGTGTGATCACGGTAACAGGAATAGCCGAAGATGTACTTGTGGCGATCGAGGATTTGGTTTTTCTAGTTGACTTTTACATTCTTGAAATGCCTCCAACAGAAAATAGAAGCTCATATTCTGTTCTTCTTTGTAGACCCTTCCTTAAGACCTCTAAATTCAAGTTAGATGCCTTCACCGGCACATATTCCTTTGAGGTTGGAGACAAGACTATCAAGTTTTTATTTGGAAGAAGCCATGAAGCATCCTCCCGAAGAGCATTCCGTTCTCCGATGTAATGTAATCGATGAAGTGGTAGCGGAAGTGTGAGAAGAAGACCATAACAAGTTGTGCTACCATATTGTTGAAGAGACGGATAACCAAGAGGGTGAACATGAGAATGTTGTTGAGAATGAACTCCGTGAGCTTGATGAAAAGGAACCTCAGCTTGAGGCAAAGAGTGAATTGAAGTCTCTTCCATCTCATTTGAAGAATGCTTTCTTAAAGGACAACCAAAAGTTTCCGGTCATTATTGCTAGTGAGCTTTCTAGTGAAGAAGAAAAAAAGCTCCTAGATGTTCTCAGAAAGTACAAAAAAGTAATTCGTTGGAGCCTAGCCGATATTGTGGGGATTGACCCTCGCAAGTGCATGCATCGTATATTTCTCCAAGAGGGAGCTAGGCCGGTTAGGCAACCGCAAAGGAGGCTCAACCCAACCATCCTCGATGTGGTAAAGAAGGAAGTCACTAGGCTACGTGGTGTGGGTATCTGACGTTAGGATTTTTGCTAGTAAAGAATTTTATAAAAATAATCGCGTTGTAGATATAGATTCTAAACCAACAGAAATCCCTTCGTGCAAACGTTTTGGTTGTCACAAGTAACAAACCCCTAAATAAATTGATAACCGAAGTATTTAAACCTCGGGTCGTCTTCTCAAAGAATTGCAGGGAAGTATGTTCTTATTATTGGTTTTGGAGATTTTAAATTTGGAGTTTTAAGAATGAGGAGTGAATATGGCAATTAATTTAAATAGCAATTAGAATAAATAAATACTGTAAAGCAAACTTTTGGCAAGGTATGAGAAATTGGAAGTCCAGACTTTGTTATTCTTAGCAATAATAATGAAAGTTGAATCTTAATTCCACTTAGTTGACCTTTGCTAGAGCAAAGGAAAGTCAAGGGACTAATTTGTTAGACCTTCGAATCCTATTTATTCCCTAAGAAAAAGTTGGGATTATTGAAGTTCAGTTCAATTAGCAAAGATAACAGTTATCAATTATTTTGAGCTAAGATAACTCCTGAGTTACTGATTTCTTAACCAACACCAAAAGGAAGGAAATTAAATCTACTGGAATAAAAGCGTCTTCAGATTGGGAAGAATCAATGGCATAAGTAAATAAAGCAATTTTAAATTGAAATACCTCAAATATCATTAAATAAGAAAATCATCATGAAAGTGGCATAGGCCAAATAGGCAACATAACTAATACAAGCAAGCATTCAAATGTCTGAAAGTAAGAAATAACATAGAGTAAAAGAACATTGAACCTGGGATTGAGAGTCACTCCTAAAACTAAGAGAAGTGCTAAATCCTAAATCCTAATCCTAAAGAGAGAGGGGAGAACCTCTCTCCAACTAACCTAAATCATGGAAAGTGAATTATGAAAGCATGATTATGAATGGATGCATTCCCCCACTTTATAGCCTCTAATCTGTGTTCTCTGGGCCGAAAACTGGGTCAGAAACAGCCCAGAAGTCACTTCCAGCGCTTTCTAATCCGTACAGGTCGCGGCCAAGTGACGCGGAGGGGTCGCCCACGCGGCCGCGCGGATTGAAGTTCGTAGATGCAATGCGTCCGCGTGGATCACGCGTTCGCGTCGCCTAGCGTCAAAGCAACTATGGTATATTATATATCAAATCGACGCCCCTGACGTTAGCTTTCTAACCCAACTGGACTCGCGTTATTTAGACCTATGTAGCTAAAGTTATTGCCATTTGAGTGCGGAGATGTCAGGCTGGACAGCTTAGCAGTTCCTCCAACTTCTTGTATTCCTTCCACTTTTGCGTGCTTCCTTTCCATCCTTTAAGCCATTCCTGCCTTGTAATCTCTGAAATCACTTAACACACATATCAAGGCATCTAATGGTAATAAGAGAGGTTTAAACATAGGGAACTTAAGGCCAAAGAAGCATGTTTTCAATCAAAGCACATAATTAGGAAGGGGCAAATGTAAAACCATGCAAATAGTATGAATAAGTGGGTAAAGAGTTGATAAAATCCACTCAATTGAGTACAAGATAAACCATGAAATAGTGGTTTATCAACCTCCCCACACTTAAACATTAGTATGTCCTCATGCTATGCTCAAGAGAAGCTATAAAGATGAAGAGGAATGATAGAAAGTATGAAATGCAATCCTATCTATATGAATGCAACTAAATGTTCAATGCTTCTACCTACTTGGTTAAAAATAAATAAGTTCTTCAAGACAAACATAAATCAGATTTCACTAATTTAAATTATACAATAAAAGACAAGTAAACTTGTAAGAAGATAACTCATGAAAGCAGGGAACATAGAATCAAGCATTGAACCCTTACTTGGTGATGTATATCATTCTAACTCTCAAGTGTCTAGGGTCAATTCTCTCAATTCTCTACTAATCATGCTTTCTATAGCTTGCTCTTTATCTAACAATCAACAAAAATTTAATGTACCAATACACAAATCAATAGGTCTTTTAAAGGTTGTAATGGGGTTAGGGTCAAGGTAGGATTGTATTTGGCCAAGTGGACTAAAATTTGAATCCTTAATTAACATAAACTTTCCACCTAACTCAAGACAATTCATTTAATTAAAATACAAAATCTAACTTCCTATTAACTTTGTTTACTACATATTTATGTATTCCAAGTTTTGAGTACAGCTCATATGCATTGATTTCACTATTTATTTTGGGGCATTTTGTCCCCTTTTATTAATTGCTCTTTTTCTTTTTCTTTTTTTTTCACTTTTTTTTTCAATGCATATGATTAAAGTATTGAATCCAATAATATGTGCTCAACCATTATTTTGTACATTTTCAATAAAATATACAACACCCAATTATTCAAACCAAATATTTTCAAACCCAACTTCCCCACACTTAAATCATGAGCACTTTTACTAGTCTAAGCTAACCAAGGATTCAGATTAAGGACATTATTGTTTTCCGCTTAAAGTTAGTAATGAGCTACAGTAAAGAACAAATGGGTATATTAGGCTCAAATTGGTTTGCAAGGGATAATGAAAGGGTAAGGCCATATGGGTATGTAAGCTTAGTGAAACAAGGGCCTCAATCATATCAGTGCATGCATACATCAAACTATGGAAATATAGAATTAAGCAAGACAAAGATCACAATTTTAGAGAGAAAAATACACACCAAAAATAAAATATTGGTTGATAAAATGCAACCAATCAAATAGGCTCAAAATCTCACTGGTTTTGTGTGTTCGAGCTCTAAACTATGTTCTAAAATTAGATTTCTTCAAACAGGTTTTTCAAAAAGTTTTATTCAAATTAGTGAAATATTATAAAAATTTCTTGAAAAAGAAAATATTACTTTAACCAAGTGGTGAAATATGCACAAAAAGAAACACATGCAAATGCAACAATGAAAAACAAAAATTGGTGTTGAGAAAGGACTAACTAACCTGTAGAGATCGGTATCGACCTCCCCACACTTAAAGGTGCACCGTCCTCGGTATGCTGAGATGTACAGGTGGGCGGAGGTTGTTCCAATTGATGCTTCTCTCCAAAGATTGTGCAGATGGACTTGGCTTATCTCCCCATGTAAACATCTTCCGGTTTCCCTTCGGGTGGCCATCCTGAAAGAGAAAGGGAAGAAAAGTAACCCAGAAATAAGGATAAGAAAATAAATGAAGTATGGATGGGTTAATGCCAAATGATAAGGGTCTCATTTACATGGAAGCTTCAACATGTACGTGAGAAAATAATAGAAGCCATGGCATGCCAGTGGTACAAAATGTACAACAATGGGAAAGAGAGTGGGTAATGAAAGACAGTGTAAGTTCATGTCAATGCAAAAGGGATACAGGTATCATAAAAGGTTGACATTGACAGAAAAATAGCATCAGCCAATATTGTAACACAAGTTACTAAAAATTATACCAGAAAAGATGCAACAGTTAAATAAGAAAATCAACACCAAAGGAAAAATTTTTAAAAATTTAGAAAAGAAAATAAAAATATGCACTCATTTAAAATGCAATGAATGAAATATGCAAATAAATAAAATGAAAGATACGAAGAATGAGAAGGGAAAGAAGTGAGTAAGAGAGGAGGGAGGGAAAAATTAGGATTGGGGGAAGAAAAGATAAGATATTTGGAAAATTAGGATTGAGCTGTGCGGCGCAAGCGACGCGGCCGCGTAGGGCACGCGTTCGCGTGATTGCGCTTTAATTCAGTCGACGCGGTCGCGT
This sequence comes from Arachis hypogaea, assembly GCF_003086295.3. NCBI lineage: Eukaryota > Viridiplantae > Streptophyta > Magnoliopsida > Fabales > Fabaceae > Arachis > Arachis hypogaea. The sequence continues at coordinate 70,783,625 of NC_092036.1, forward strand.
CGGTCACGCGGACACGTGACTAAGGTTATGCTGCTGGCGTGAGGGCAGCCTCGCGCTCGCACAACTCTCTGTTCGAATTTTTATATTTGCCAAATTTGTGGTGACGCGATCGCGTGGGGCATGCGATCGCGTGAGTGGGCTTCAGAAAGGAATGACGCGGACGCGTCGGCGATGCAGTCGCGTGATAGGGATTGTGCATCCTACACCAATCCAGCATCACTCTCGTACAATAATTCGTTGTGTACCCTTTGTACGTCGAAAATCAGGGCACGCGGCTGCGTGGGTCACGCGGTCGCGTGGGAGGTCATTATTCCCATGTGACGCGGACGCGTCAGTGACGTGGTCACGTAGGACGATTTGTGCCACTAGCACGCCTCCAGCCACGCTCTCGCGTGATTCTCTGTTCGATTTCTCTTCTTCACAACGCACATGTGACGCGGACTCGTCAGCGACGCTGCAGTGTCGCGTGCGTAAAAGTTTTTTTTCATGCAGTATGCAGAATGCAAAATGATATGAATGTTATGAGTAATTACAGGTTTAATGAAAAATAAAATAAAACATGAAAACAAATAAAACTAAATAAAAATGAAAAAGGAACGATCATACCATGGTGGGTTGTCTCCCACAGCCTAAGCTACCTAACAACCTAAAAATCCACTACAACATGCAAGTCTAGCTATCCTAATTATGAACAGAAACGGAAAAAAATTACAGAAAAAATGACGATTGGATAAAAATGGTTGCGTGTTGCGGAACCTGGTAAGCGGAAGGGGTGGAATAGGGAAGAAGTGGCTGCGGTGGCGTCCGGCGCGGTGGTGGGTGGTGCTCGCGGTGGCAGTGGCGGAGAGGGAAGAGGAAGAGGAGGAAGGGAGAAGAAGGGAGGGAAGGTTGTTGGGGTGGCGGCGTGCGGGGTGGTCGGCGGTGTCTGGGTGGTCGGCGGTGGCGGCCGGGTGGTGGTTGGAGGGAGAGGGAGCAGAGAGGGAGAAGAGGATTGGGGTGGGGGGGCTGCGCGACTGATAGGGTTCGCGTGGCTGAGGGGGTTATACTTTCGAATCCATGCGGCCGCGTGGGGCACGCGGTCACGTGGTTGGGGCGAAAATGGGAGTGACGCGATCGCGTGGGGTGCGCGATCACATGAGAGGGAGGGAAGAAGGTTGACGCGATCGCGTGGGTCTCGCGATCGCGTCACTGGAATTCGTGCTAAGTGCACAACTCCAGCGCCGTTTTAGCGCAACTCTCTGTCTCCTTTTGCGGTGATGTACAATCCATGCGACGCGATCGCGTCGCTCACGCGGTCGCGTGGGATTGTTATTGGGTAAGTGATGCGATTGCATGGGGCATGCAATCGCGTGGACCAATTTGTGCGAAGCGCACAAGGGTCGCAGGGTTCCAGCCTAACTTTCTGTTTGTTGGATCCTTACGCCGATATATATCACGCGGCAGCGTGGTTCACGCGGTCGCATGAGTGGTGTTTTTCGCGATATGACGCGAACGCATAGGGCATGCGGTCGCGTCGTGCAACCTTTTTTTTTTTTGAAAAATGCAGAATGCAATGACCATCATGAATGCTTATGCATGATTCCAGGTTTAATAAATTAAAATGAAAAAGGAAAAATGAAAGCAATTAACAAGAAATAAATTGAAAAATAAGCGACCATACCATGGTGGGTTGTCTCCCACCTAGCACTTTTAGTTAAAGTCCTTGAGTTGGACATTGGAGGAGTATCCTGTTATGGTGGTTTATGTTTAAATTCGTCCAAAAACCTCCACCAGTGCTTGGAATGCCAATAGCCTCTGGGGTCCCAAACTAGGCATGTGAAGCTTCTGAGCAGCTTTAAATATATTTTTCGGCTCCCGGGACGACAAATGTCAGAATAAACTCCAGGATTCCAAGCCTTGCTTTTAAATCCGCCTCCGTCCTGATCTACATGTCTCCATCCGGGCGGTTTAAAAAGTAGAATCTCACCGTGGTGACCAAACGTTCTCCATGATCCATGCAATTGAGTATGATACCAATCCGTGTACTTCGAGGTGAAGCGTGGAACCTTATTGAACCTTGTGCACCAGCTCTGAGCTCTAAGCTGGCCATCTGTTTCAAGTAAACCATATTCAAGTGAATAAGTAAAATTGTAAGTTAAGGATTGTACCCACTTTAAGCTTGTATTAGGTGGTAGTGGCCTTGGGATAGGTGTTTCTGGTGGTTCTGTAAGTTTTACTCCCTTATGCTCTTCTGTGAATTCCTCCACATCCTTGCAAGAGTCCTCAATTGTATCTGTGTCCGAGTCAAAGTCTTCTATGTCTTCCTCATCACTCAAGTCATAGATTGGAGGTTGAGAGAAATCCATCTCCGCATCATCTTCATATTCACTTGGGGAAGATTCTTCGGTTTCAGAGAATTCACTTGCAGACGCAAGTTCATCACCAAGAGAGCTAGAATTGTGAATATCATCATCAAGGGAATTTACTTCTTGGATTATTCCGTCTGATTCCTCGTAAATGACTTGCCTTAGAGATTGTACAGTATCTTCCTTAGCATCAACTGTAGCATCCTGGACGGAGTTTTCCTCAATTCTGGATACCCAAGGAAGTTCAGCATCGCCTAGATCTTCAACCAACTCTTTTTCTTGAACAAAGACAGCCTCTTCTAATTGTTCTAGTACAAATTCATTCTCTGCCTTGTCCACTGGAGTCTCTAGTATTTCTTTCGTGCTACGCTCTTCATCGGGTTATCCACATGGAGCTGTGGTTGATCCTTGTATATTTGAGCGTTTAGTGGCCCATTGGATTAGTGCGTGCTCCAGTTGTTGAATGGTTGTTTGAAATTTAGTTATTGTTTCTTTTAGGTGATCCTCTGCTTCTCGGTTTGCTGGACTTAGACATGATACATAGGGAAGTGGTGATGATTGGGAACGATTGGATTGGTATTGGGGTAAGGAAGGATCATATGATGGCGAATGGTGAAGAGAAGCTTGTGAGTGTGGTGGTTCGAGGTTATGTTGAAAGGACGGTTCATATGCATGGGGTGGGGCTTGTTGGTAGTTACAAGGTTGTCCACCATGTCTTTCAGCTGGGTATGCGCGGTAGAATGGTCTTTGTCCAGGATATCTCGGAGGGTGTTGCTGCCAAAAGGGTTGATTAGATCCTCTTGGTTCCATCCATCCTTGATTGGTCTGACCTTGATGCACATTCCTGCTGTAACTTCTATTTCCTTTAACAATATTAGAACCAAACTCAAAGCGAGAGGGGTGAGAGTTCATAGTAGCAAATAAAGATAAAAATGAAAAACGAAAATAAATAAACAAGCAAAAGAAAAATATTTACAATAACCAATAATAAGGCACACGTTAGCAGTTCCCCGGCAACGGCGCCATTTTGACGTTAGGATTTTTGCCAGTAAAGAATGTCATAAAAACAGTCGCGTTTTAGATATAGTCTCTAAACCGACAAAAATCCCTTCGTACAAACGTTTTGGGTGTCACAAGTAACAAACCCCTTTAAAAATTGTTAACCGAGTATTCAAACCTCGGGTCGTCTTCTCAAGGAACTGCAAAGAAGTATGTTCTTATTATTGGCTATAAAGGTTGTGAATTCGGGGTTTAGAAGGTGAGAAGCAAGTGATTTAAATGATAAGTAAAGTAAATGGCAATTAAAAATAAATAAATAACTGTAAAACAACTTTTGGCAAGATAAGGGAATTTAGAGGTCTAACTTAGTCATCTCTCTCAACTATAATAAAAGTTGAATCTAAACCTCACTTGGTTAACCTTTACCAGGGCAAAGGAAAGTCAAGGGACTAATTAAATTTACCTATGAATCCTAATTATTTCCTAAGAAAAGGTTGGGATTATTTAGGTTCAGCTCAATTAGCAAGATAACGATTATTAATTACGTTGAGTTCAATAACTATTGAGTTACTAAATTCTTAATCAGAACCAAAAGGGGAAAAGTAAAATTGCTGGAATAATAAAAATGTCTTCAAATCGTAAACAATGATAACCATAAATTAACAAGAGCAATAATAAACTGAAAATGCCTCAATACCATTAATTCAAATAATTATCTGTAACATGGAATAATTCATAAATTAAATTATTAAAAGTAAATAATCAATTCAAATGCTGGAATAAATAATTATAGAACTAAAATAAAAGAACATTTAAAACCTGGATCCAGAGTTACTCTTGAAACAAGAAGAAATCGTAAATCCTAAAAGAGAGAGAGAGAACCTCTCTCTAAACTAGATTTAAATCATTGAAAACTAAAATTATGCCTTTTCCCTGAATGGATGAATTTCCTCACTTCATAACCTCTGGTCTATGCTTTCTGGACTTGGATTTGGGCCAAAAAGGGCTTTAGAACTCGCTGGGGCGTGTTCTGTAATTTTCTGGTGCGTGGCCTCTGTCACGCGTCCGCGTGGGTCACGCGGTCGCGTCATTCGGAGCTTTTCCTAGCCACGCGGTCGCGTCAGTCATGCGACCGCGTCATGTGCATTCTGCTTAAGGCGTGCGGTCGCGTCAGTCATGTGGCCGCGTCACTGAATCTTCGCTTAAGTCACGCGATCGCGTCGTCCATGCGATCGCGTGGATACCAGCTTTCTTAAAGCTCCGTTTTGCTTTCTCCTTTCCTTTTAGTATGTTTCCTTTTTCATCCTTTAAGTCATTCTGCCTTAGAAAATCTGAAACTACTCAACACACTAATCACGGCATCGAATGGAAATAAAGGTAATTAAAATAATTAATTCTCAAAGCTTAGAAACATGTTTTTCACAATATGAGATAATAAGGAGGTGAAAGTAAAATCATGCAATTAATGTGAATAAGTAGGTGACAGATTATATAAATCACTCAAATTAAGCACAAAAGAACTCATGAAATATGGGTTTATCAATCATCTTGGGACGATTAGTTCTCAGATCATGGGGGCTGGCCATTCGGCCATGCCTGAACCTTTCACTTATGTATTCTCAACGGTGGAGTTTCTACACACCATAGATTAAGGGTGTAGAGCTCTGTTGTACCTCAAGTTTCAATACAATTACTATTATTTTCCATTCAAATCTCTTTTATTCTTATTCCAAGATATACGTTGCACAACAACTTGATGAATGCGATGATCCGTGACACTCATCATCATTCTCACCTATGAACGCGCGTGACTGACAACTACTTCCGTTCTACCTTAGGCCGGGCGCATATCTCTTAGATTCTCCAACAGAATCTTTGTGGTATAAGCTAGATAGATGGCGGCATTCATGGGAATCCGGAAAGTCTAACATTGTCTGTGGTATTCCGAGTAGGATTCCGGGAATCTGGAAAGTCTAACCTTGTCTGTGGTATTCCGAGTAAGATTCCGGTATTGAATGACTGTGACGAGCTTCAAACTCCTGAAGGCTGGGCGTTAGTGACAGACGCAAAAGAATCAAGGGATTCTATTCCAACCTGATTGAGAACCGACAGATGATTAGCCGTGTTGTGACAAAGCATAAGACCATTTTCACTGAGAGGATGGGATGTAGCCATCGACAAGGGTGATGCCTCCAGATGATTAGCCATGCAGTGACAACGCATAGGACCATTTTCCCGAGAGGATGAAAAGTAGCCATTGACGACGGTGACGCCCTACATACAGCTTGCCATGGAAAGGAGTAAGAAGGATTTGATGAATGTAATAAGAAAGTAGAGATTCAAGAGGAGCACAGCATATCCATACGCCTATCTGAAATTCCCACTATTAATCTACATAAGTATTTCTATCTTATTTTATTTTCTATTTATTATTTATTTTCGAACTTATCATAAACCATTTAATCTGTCTAACTGAGACTGACAAGGTAACCATAGCTTACCAACAATCTCTGTGGGATCGACCCTTACTCACGTAAGGTATTACTTGGATGACCCAGTACACTTGCTGGTTAAGTTGAACGGAGTTATGATCACACCAGGGATTATTAAGATCCCAATTTATCATACCATGATCTCTTTAGGGTATTTTTGAAAGAGACCAACTTTGAGGATCACAATTTCGTCCACCAAGTTTTTGGCGCCGTTGCCGGAGATTGTTCGAGTATGGACAACTGACGGTTCATCTAGTTGCTCAGATTAGGTAATTTTCTTTTCAAAAATCTTTTTCAAAATTTTTCTTTTCTTTTTCGTTTTTCCAAACTTTATTTTCGAAAAATATAATAAAAATCCAAAAAAAAAATTAATAAAATCATAAAAATCAAAAATATTTTGTTTTTCTTGTTTGAGTCTTGAGTCAATTTCTAAGTTTGGTGTCAATTGCATGTTTTAAAAAATTTTACTTGCATTTTTGGAAAAATTTCATGCATTCATAGTGTTCTTCATGATCTTCAAGTTGTTCTTGATAAGTCTTCTTGTTTGATCTTGATGTTTTCTTGTTTTGTGTTGTTTGTTGTTTTTCATATGCATTTTTGCATTCATAGTGTCCATACATTAAAGATTTCTAAGTTTGGTGTCTTGCATGTTTTCTTTGCATCAAAAATTTTTCAAAATTATGTTCTTGATGTTCATCATGATCTTCAAAATGTTCTTGGTATTCATCTTGACATTCATAGTGTTCTTGCATGCATCATGTGTTTTGATCCAAAATTTTTAAGTTTTGGGTCATAATTATGTTTTTCTCTCTCATCATTAAAAATTTAAAAATCAAAAAAATATCTTTTCCTTGTTTTTCTCATAATTTTCGAAAATTTGAGTTGACTTAGTCAAAAATTTTCAAAATTAGTTGTTTCTTACAAGTCAAGTCAAATTTTAAAAAATTTAAAAATCTTATGTTTTTTAAATCTTTTTCTTATCTTTATATCATTTTTTCGAAATTATGCTAACAATTAATGTAATTGATTAAAAAATTTGAAATTTGTTACTTTCTTGTTAAGAAAGGTTCAATCTTTAAATTCTAGAATCTTATCTTTTAGTTTCTTGTTAGCTAAGTAATTAATTTTAAATTTAAAAACTAAATCTTTTTCAAAATATCTTTTTCTTAAAAATCTTATCTTTTTATCTTATCTTCTTATCTTTTTATCTTATCTTTTTCAAAATTTGATTTCAAAATATCTTATCTAACTTATCTTCTTATCTTTTCAAATTTGATTTTAATATCTTTTTCAACTAACTCTTTGACTTTGTGTTTATCTTTTTCAAAACCACCTAACTACTTTTCCCTCTCTAATTTTTGAAAATACCTCTCTCTTTTTCAAAATTCTCTTTAATTGTTCTAAATTTTAATTTTAATCTTATCTTATCTCTCATTTTCAAAAACTACTAACCCACTTTTAAAATTTTTTTCAAATTTTCTGTCTCTTCTCTCTTATTCTATTTAATTATCTATTTACTAACACTTCTCTTCACCTCTCTTCATCTAAATATCCGAACCCACTCTTCCTCACTCTTCTCCCCTTTCTTTTTCTATTAACATAAAGGAATCTCTATACTGTGACATAGAGGATTCCTCTTTCTTTTCTTGTTTTCTTCTCTTTCATATGAGCAGGAACAAGGACAAAAGCACTCTTGTTGAAGCTGATCCTGAACCTGAAAGGACTTTGAAGAGGAAACTAAGAGAAGCTAAATTACAACAATCCAGAAGTAACCTTTCAGAAATTTTCGAACAAGAGAAGGAGATGGCAGCCGAACCTAATAATGATAATGCAAGAAGGATGCTTGGTGACTTTACCAAACCCACATCCAAATTTGATGGAAGAAGCATCTCCATTCCTGCCATTGGAGCAAACAACTTTGAGATGAAACCTCAGCTAGTTGCCTTAATGCAACAAAACTGCAAGTTCTATGGACTGCCATCTGAAGATCCTTATCAGTTTTTAACTGAGTTCTTGCAGATCTCTGAGACTGTTAAGACGAATGGAGTGGATCCTGAAGTCTACAGGCTCATGCTTTTCCCTTTTGCTGTAAGAGACAGAGCTAGAATATGGTTGGATTCACAACCTAAGGATAGCCTGGACTCCTGGGAGAAGCTGGTCACAGCCTTCTTGGATAAATTCTTTCCTCCTCAAAAGCTGAGCAAGCTGAGAGTGGATGTTCAAACCTTCAAACAAAAAGATGGTGAATCCCTCTATGAAGCTTGGGAAAGATACAAGCAGCTGACCAAAAGGTGTCAATCTGACATGTTTTCAGAATGGACCATATTAGATATATTCTATTATGGTCTATCTGAATTTTCAAAAATGTCATTGGACCATTCTGCAGGTGGATCCATTCACCTAAAGAAAACACCTGTAGAAGCTCAAGAGCTTATTGACATGGTTGCAAATAACCAATTCATGTACACTTCTGAGAAGAATTCCATTAATAATGGGACGCCTCAAAGGAAGGGAGTTCTTGAGATTGATGCTCTGAATGCCATATTCGCTCAGAACAAAGTGTTGACTCAGCAAGTCAACATGATCTCTCAAAGTCTGAATGGATGGCAAAATGCATCCAACAGTACTAAAGAGGCAGCTTCTGAAGAAGCTTATGATCTTGAGAACCCTGCAATGGCAAAGGTTAATTATATGGGTGAACCTTATGGAAACACCTATAATTCATCATGGAGAAATCCTCCAAATTTCTCATGGAAGGATCAACAAAAGGCTTTAACAATGGTGGACGTAATAGGCTGAGCAATAGCAAGCCTTTTCCATTATCTTCTCAGCCTCAGACAGAGAATTCTGAACAAAACACTTCTAATTTAGCCAATCTAGTCTCTGATCTGTCAAAAGCCACTTTTAGTTTCATGAGTGAAACAAGATCCTCCATCAGAAATCTGGAGGCACAAGTGGGCCAGCTGAGTAAGAATGTCATGGAAACTCCTCCCAGTATTCTCCCAAGCAATACAAAAGAGAATCCAAAAGGAGAGTGCAAGGCCATTGATATGATCAATATGGCCGAAAGCACAAGGGAGGAGAAGAACGAAAATCCTAGTGAGGAAGATCTCCTGGGACGTCTCTCAAGCAAGAAGGAGTTTCCTATTAAGGATCCAAAGGAATCTGAGGCTCACATAGAGACCATAGATATTCCATTAAATCTCCTTCTGCCATTCATGAGCTCTGAAGACTATTCTTCCTCTGAAGAGGATGAAGATGTGACTGGAGAGCAAGTTGCTCAATATTTAGGAGCTATCATGAAGCTGAATGCCAAGTTGTTTGGTAATGAGACTGGGGAAAGTGAACCTCCCTTGCTCATTAATGAACTAGATACCTGGATTTAGAAAATTTTACCTCAAAAAAGACAAGATCCTGGCAAGTTCTTAATACCTTGTACCATAGGCACTATGACCTTTGAAAAAGCTCTATGTGATCTGGGGTCAGGGATAAATCTTATGCCACTCTCTGTAATGGAGAAGTTGGGGATCATTGAGGTACAACCTACCTTGTTCTCACTACAATTGGCAGACAAGTCATTAAGACAAGCTTATGGAGTAGTAGAGGATGTGTTAGGAAAGGTTGAAGGCCTTTACATCCCTGCTGATTTCATAATATTAGACACTGGGAAGGAAGAGGATGAATGCGTCATCCTTGGAAGTCCTTTCCTAGCTACAACAGGAGCTGTGATAGATGTCAACAGAGGTGAATTAGTCCTTCAATTGAATGGGGACTACCTTGTGTTTAAGGCACATGGCCATCCCTCTGTAACAAAAGAGAGTGAGCACAAAGAGCTTCTCTCAGTTCAGAGTCAAGAAGAGCCCCCACAGTCAAACTCTAAGTTTGGTGTTGGGAGGCCACAACCAAACACTAAGTTTGGTGTTAAGACCCCATATCCAAACTCTAAGTTTGGTGTTAGGACTATACAACATTGACCTGATCACCTGTGAGGCCCCATGAGAGCCCACTGTCAAGCTAATGACATTAAAAGAGCGCTTGTTAGGCGGCAACCCAATTTTATTTATCTAATTTTTATTTTATTTTATTTTATTATTATTTTGTGTTTTATTAGGTACATGATCATGTGGATTCACGAAAAAAATATAAAAATTAAAAATAGAATCAAAAATAGCAGAAGAAAAATCACACCCTGGAGGAAGGACAGACTGGCGTTCAACACCAATAAGAAGCATCTGGCTGGCGTTCAACGCCAGAACAGAGCATGAAATCTGGCGCTGAACGCTAGAAACAAGCAACATTCTGGCATTTGAACGCTAGGAATGTGCCTTAAGGAAAGCTGGCGCTGAACGCCAGTAACAAACATGAAACTGGCTTCAACGCCAGAAACATGCTACATATGGGCGTTGAATGCCCAGAACATGCTTCACATGGGCGTTGAACGCCCAGAACGTGCATCACCTCCGCGTTTAAACGCCAGAATGGTATGCAAAGGCATTTTACATGCCTATTTGGTGCAGGGATGTAATTCCTTGACACCTCAGGATCTGTGGACCCCACAGGATCATCTCAGGATCTGTGGACCCCACAGGATCCCCACCTAACATATTCCCAACTTACCTCCTAATCATATAACACTTTTCCCCATGTCACACTTCCCAACAACTTCAATCTCTCTTCTCAATCACCCCCTTCACCACTCACATCCATCCACTCTTCCCCATAAACCCCACCTACCTTCAAAATTCAAAAACACTTTCCCACCCAAACCCACCCTACATGATCGAAACGTCACCCTCCCCCACCCTATATAAACCCTTCCATTCTACTTCATTTTCACACAACACACTCCCCTCTTCTATACCTTGGCCGAAACCTACACTCCCCCTTCTCCTCCATATTTTCTTCTTCTTCTTCTTCTCTTCTTTCTTCTCTTGCTCGAGGGCGAGTAATATTTTAAGTTTGGTGTGGTAAAAGCATAGGCTTCTTGTTTTTCCATTACCATCAATGGCACCTAAGGCCGGAGAATCCTCTAGAAAAAGAAAAGGAAAGACAAAAGCTTCCACCTCCGAGTCATGGAAGATGGAAAGATTCATCTCCAAAAGCCATCAAGACCACTTCTATGATGTCGTGGCAAAGAAGAAGGTGATCCATGAGGTCCCTTTTAAGCTCAAGAAAAATGAGTATCCGAAAATCCGACATGAAATCTGAAGAAGAGGTTGGGAAGTCATAACGAACCCTATGCAACAAGTCAGAATCTTAATGGTTCAAGAGTTCTATGCCAATGCATGGATCACTAGGAACCATGATCAAAGTATGAACCCGAGTCCAAAGAATTATCTCACAATGGTTCGGGGGAAATACTTAGATTTTAGTCCGGAGAATGTGAGGTTGGTGTTCCACTTGCCCATGATGCAAGGAGATGTACGCCCCTACACTAGAAGGGTCAACTTTAATCAAAGGTTGGACCAAGTCCTAATGGACATATGTGTGGAAGGAGCTCAATGGAAAAGAGACTCCAAATGCAAGCCAGTTCAACTAAGAAGACTGGACCTCAAGCCTGTGGCTAGAGGATGGTTGGACTTCATTCAATGCTCCATCATTCCCACTAGCAACCGATCTGAAGTTACTGTGGATCGGGCCATCATGATTCATAGCATCATGATTGGAGAGGAAGTAGAAGTTCATGAAGTCATCTCCAATGAAATCTACAAAATAGCCGAAAAGCCCTCCACCATGGCAAGGCTAGCTTTTCCTCACCTTATTTTCCATCTATGTTACTCAGCTGGAGTTATCATAGAAGGAGACATCTCCATTGAGGAGGGTAAGCCCATCACCAAGAAGAGGATGGAGCAAGCAAGAGAGACCCTCCACAGATCTCAAGAGATGCATAAGGAAGCTCATCATCAAGAAATCCCTGAGATGCCTCAAGGGATGCACTTTCCTCCCAACAACTATTGGGAACAACTCAACACTTCCTTAGAAGATTTGAGCTACAATGTGGAACAATTAAGGGTGGAACATCAAGAGCACTCCATCATTCTCCATGAAATAAGAGAAGATCAAAGAGCAATGAGGGAGGAGCAACAAAGGCAAGGAAGGGACATAGAAAAGCTTAAGGACATTGTTGGTCCTTCAAGAAGAAGACGCCACTAAGGTGGATTCATTCCTTGTTCTTATTTCTTTCTGCTTTTCGATTTTTATGTTGTGTTCATTTATGTTTTGTGTCTCTACTTCATGATCATTAGTGTTTAGTAACTATGTCTTAAAGTTATGAATAATTCCATTAATCCTTCACCTCTCTTAAATGAAAAATGTTTTTAATCAAAAGAACAAGACGTACATGAATTTTGAATTTATCCTTGAATTTAGTTCAATTATATTGATGTGGTGACAATACTTTTTGTTTTCTGAATGAATGCTTGAACAGTGCATATTTTTGATCTTGTTGTTTATGAATGTTAAAACTGTTGGCTCTTGAATGAATGATGAACAAAGAGAAATGATATTGACAATCTGAAAAATCATGAAAATTGATTCTTGAAGCAAGAAAAAGCAGTGAAAAGTAAAAAGCTGGCGAAAAAAATGGCGAAAAAAATAGAAAGAAAACGAAAAAGCAAGCAGAAAAAGCCAATAGCCCTTAAAACCAAAAGGCAAGGGTAAAAAGGATCCAGGCTTTGAGCATCAATGGATAGGAGGGCCCAAGGAAATAAAATTCAGGCCTAAGCGGCTGAATGAAGCTGTCCCTAACCATGTGCTTGTGTCATGAAGGTCCAAGTGAAAAGCTTGAGACTGAGTGGTTAAAGTCTTGAACCAAAGCAAAAAGAGTGTGCTTAAGAGCTCTGGACACCTCTAACTGGGGACTCTAGCAAAGCTGAGTCACAATCTGAAAAGGTTCACCCAGTCATGTGTCTGTGGCATTTATGTATCAGGTGGTAATACTGGAAAACAAAGTGCTTAGAGCCACGGCCAAGACTCATAAAAGTAGCTGTGTTCAAGAATCAACATACTTAACTAGGAGCATCAATAACACTATCTGAAATTCTAAGTTCCTAGAGATGCCAATCATTCTAAACTTCAAAGAAAAAAGTGAGATGCCAAAACTGTTCAGAAGCAAAAAGCTACAAGTCCCGCTCATCTAATTAGAATTAATATTCATTGATATTTTGGAATTTATAGTATATTCTCTTCTTTTTATCCTATTTGATTTTCAGTTGCTTGGGGACAAGCAACAATTTAAGTTTGGTGTTGTGATGAGCGGATAATTTATACGCTTTTTGGCATTGTTTTTTAGGTAGTTTTTAGTAAGTTCAAGCTACTTTTAAGGATGTTTTCATTAGTTTTTATGCTAAATTCACATTTCTGGACTTTACTATGAGTTTTTGTGTTCTTCTGTGATTTCAGGTAATTTCTGGCTGAAATTGAGGGACTTGAGCAAAACTCTGAAAAAGGCTGACAAAAGAACTGCTGATGCTGTTGGAATCTGACCTCCCTGCACTCTAAATGAATTTTCTGAAGCTACAGAGCTTTAAATGGCGCGCTCTCAATGGCGTTGGAAAGTAGACATCCAGAGTTTTTCGGCAATATATAATAGTCCATACTTTATTCGGGAATTGACGACGTAACGTGGCGCTCAACGCCAAGTACATGCTGCTGTCTGGAGTCAAACGCTAGAAACACGTCACAACCCGGAGTTGAACGCCAGAAACATGCTATAACTCGGCGTTCAACTCCAAAAGAAGCCTCAGCTCATGGATAGATCAAGCTCAGCCCAAACACACACCAAGTGGGCCCCGGAAGTGGATTTATGCATCAATTACTTACTCTTGTAAACCCTAGTAGCTAGTTTATTATAAATAGAACTTTTTACTAGTGTATTAGACATCTTTTGATCACTTTATATCTTAGGATCATCTTGGGATGATTAGTTCTCAGGTCATGGGGGCTGGCCTTTCGGCCATGCCTGAACTTTTCACTTATGTATTTTCAACGGTGGAGTTTCTACACACCATAGAATAAGGGTCTGGAGCTCTGCTATACCTCAAGTTTCAATACAATTACTATTATTTTCCATTCAATTCTCTTTTATTCTTATTCCAAGATATACGTTGCACAACAACTTGATGAATGTGATGATCCGTGACACTCATCATCATTCTCACCTATGAACGCGCGTGACTGACAACCACTTCCATTCTACCTTAGGACGGGCGCATATCTCTTAGATTCCCCAACAGAATCTTCGTGGTATAAGCTAGATAGATGGCGGCATTCATGGGAATCCAAAAAGTCTAACCTTGTTTGTGGTATTCCGAGTAGGATTCCGGGAATCTGGAAAGTCTAACCTTGTCTGTGGTATTCCGAGTAAGATTCCGGTATTGAATGACTGTGACAAGCTTTAAACTCCTGAAGGCTGGGCTGTTAGTGACAGACGCAAAAGAATCAAGGGATTCTATTCCAACCTGATTGAGAACCGACAGACGATTAGCCGTGCTGTGACAGAGCATAGGACCATTTTCACTGAGAGGATGGGATGTAGCCATCGACAAGGGTGATGCCTCCAGACGATTAGCCATGCAGTGACAGCGCATAGGACCATTTTCCCGAGAGGATGAAAAGTAGCCATTGACGACGGTAACGCCCTACATACAGCTTGCCATGGAAAGGAGTAAGAAGGATTGGATGAATGTAATAAGAAAGTAGATATTCAAGAGGAGCACAGCATATCCATACGCCTATCTGAAATTCCCACTATTTATCTACATAAGTATTTCTCTCTTATTTTATTTTCTGTTTATTATTTATTTTCGAACTTATCATAAACTATTTAATCTGCCTAACTGAGATTTACAAGGTAACCATAGCTTGCTTCATACCAACAATCTCTGTGGGATCGACCCTTACTCACTTAAGGTATTACTTGGATGACCCAGTACACTTGCTGGTTAAGTTGAACGGAGTTATGATCACACCAGGGATTATTAAGATCCCAATTTATCATACCATGATCTCTTTGGGGTATTTTTGAAAGAGACCAACTTTGAGGATCACAATTTCGTCCACCAAATGCCAACCTCACATTTTTCGGACTAAAATCTAAGTATTTCCCCCGAACCATTGTAAGATAATTCTTTGGATTCGGGTTCACACTTTGATCATGGTTCCTAGTGATCCATGCATTGGCATAGAACTCTTGGACCATTAAGATTTCTACTTGTTGCATGGGATTGGTTAGGACTTCCCAACCTCTTCTTTGGATCTCATGTCGGATCTCCGGATACTCATTCTTCTTGAGCTTGAAAGGGACCTCAGGGATCACCTTCTTCTTGGCCACCTTCTATGATGGGCTTTGGAGATGAATCTTTCCATCTCCCATGACTCAGAGGTGGAAGCTTTTGTCTTCCCTTTCCCTTTTCTAGAGGATTCTCCGGCCTTAGGTGCCATTAATGGTAATGGTAAAAACAAAAAGCTTATGCTTTTACCATACCAAACTTAAAATATTGCTCGCCCTCGAGCAAGAGAAGAAAGAAGAGAAGAAGAAGAATAAGAAAATATGGTGAAGAAGGGGAGGTGTAGGTTCGGCCAAGGTATAGAAGAGGGGGTTGTGTTGTGTGAAAATGAAGTAGAATGGAGGGGTATATATAGGGGGGAGGGTAGGTTCGGCCATTTAGGGTGGGTTTCGGTGGGAAAGAGTTTTGAATTTTGAAGGTATGTGGGGTTTATAGGGAAGAGTGGATGGATGTGAGTGGTGAAGGGGGTAATTGGGAAGAGAGGTTGGGGTGATTGTTGAAAAGATTTTGGGAAAGTGTGTTATAGGATTATTAGAAGGTAAAGTGGGAATATTTTAGGTGGGGATCCTGTGGGGACCATAGATCCTGAGATGATCCTGTGGGGTCCACAGATCCTGAGGTGTCAAGGATTTACATCCCTGCACCAATTAGGCATGTAAAATGCCTTAGCATACCATTCTGGCATTTAAACGCCAAAGGGATGCACGTTCTGGGCGTTCAACGCCCATGTGCAGCATGTTTTTGGCGTTGAACGGCAGTTCCATGCTTGTTGCTGGCGTTCAGCGCCAGCTTTCCTCAGGGCATATTCCTGGCATCCAAACGCCAGGATGTTGCTTGTTTCTGGCGTTCAGCGCCAGATCCATGCTCTGTTCTGGCGTTGAACGTCAGCCAGATACACCTTACTGGCGTTTAAACACCAGTAAGTCCTTCCTCCAGGGTGTGATTTTTCTTCTGCTTTTTTTTTATTCTGTTTTTAATTTAAAAAATATTTTTCGTGACTCCACATGATCATGAACCTAATAAGACACAAAATAACAATAAAATAAAATTAAAATTAGATAAATAAAAATTGGGTTGCCTCCCAATAAGCGCTCTTTTAATGTCATTAGCTTGACTGTGGGCTCTCATGGAGCCTCACAAATATTCAGAGCATGATGAGGGCCTCCCAACACCAAACTTAGAGTTTGAATGTGGGGGCTTCTCAACACCAAACTTAGAGTTTGGTTGTGGCCTCCTAACACCAAACTTACAATTTGACTCTGGGGTCTCTTTTTGACTCTGTACTGAGAGAAGCTTTTCATGCTTCCTCTCCATGGTTGCAGAGGAAGGTCCTTGAGCTTTAAACACAAGGTAGTCCCCATTCATCTTCTTCCTTCCTATTGTCTAAGATTATGAAATCAGCAGGGATGTAAAGGCCTTCAACCTCTACTAACACTTCCTCTACTAATCCATAAGCTTGTCTTACTGACTTGTCTACGAATTGTAATGAGAATAAGGCAGGTTGTACCTCAATGATCCCTAGTTTCTCCATTACAGAGAGTGGCATAAGATTTATGCCTGACCCCAGGTCACACAGAGCCTTATTAAAGGTCATGGTGCCTATGGTACAGGGTATTAAGAATTTGCCAGGATCTTGTCTCTTTTGAGGTAAGATTTTATGAACCCATGTATCTAGTTCACTAATGAACAAGGGAGGTTCACCTTCCCAAGTCTTATTACCAAACAACTTGGCATTCAGCTTCATGATAGCTCCTAGATATTGAGCAACTTGCTCTCCAATCACATCTTCATCCTCTTCTGAGGAAGAATAGTCTTCAGAGCTCATGAATGGCAGAAGGAGATTTAGTGGAATCTCTATGGTCTCTATATGAGCCTCAGATTCCTTTAGGTCCTCAATAGGTAACTCCTTCTTGTTTGAGAGACGTCCCAGGAGGTTTTCCTCACTAGGATTTTTGTCATTCTCCTCCCTTGTGCATTCGGCCATATTGATTACATCATTGGCCTTGCACTCTCCTTTTGGATTTTCTTCCGTATTGCTTAGGAGAATACTAGAAGGAGTTTCAATGACTTTCTTACTCAGCTGGCCCACTTGTGCCTCCAAATTTCTGATGGAGGACCTTGTTTCACTCATAAAACTTAAGGTGGCCTTTGACTTATCAGAGACTAAATTTGCTAAACTAGAGGGGCTCTGCTCAGAATTCTCTGTCTGTTGCTAAGAAGATGATGGAAAAGGCTTGTTATTGCTGAGCCTGTTTCTTCCACCATTATTAAAGCCTTGTTGAGGCTTTTGTTGATCCTTCCATGAGAAATTTGGATGATTTCTCCATGATGAATTATAGGTGTTTCCATAAGGTTCACCCATGTAATTAACCTCTGCCATTGCAGGGTTTTCAGGATCATAAGCTTCTTCACAAGCTGCCTCTTTAGTACTGTTGGATGCATTTTGCCATCCATTCAGACTTTGAGAGATCATGTTGACTTGCTGAGTCAACACTTTGTTCTGAGCCAATATGGCATTCAGAGCATCAATCTCAAGAATTCCCTTCCTTTGAGGTGTCCCACTATTCACGAATTCCTCTCAGAAGTGTACATGAATTGGTTATTTGCAACCATGTTAATAAGTTCTTGAGCTTCTGCAAGCGTTTTCTTTAAGTGAATGGATCCACCTGCAGAATGGTCCAATGACATTTTGGAAAACTCAGATAGACCATAATAGAATATATCTAATATGGTCCATTCTGAAAACATGTCAGAAGGACACTTTTTGGTCATCTGCTTGTATCTTTCCCAAGCTTCATAAAGGGATTCACCATCTTTTTGTTTGAAGGTCTGAATATCCACTCTAAGCTTGCTCAGCTTTTGAAGAGGAAAAAATTTATCCAAGAAGGCTGTGACCAGCTTATCCCCGGAGTCCAGGCTATCTTTAGGTTGTGAGTCCAACCATGTTCTAGCTCTGTCTCTGACAGCAAAAGGGAAAAGTATGAGCCTGTAGACTTTAGTATCTACTCCATTTGTCTTAACAACTGATAAGGATCTTCAGATGGAAGTCCATAAAACTTGCAGTTTTGTTGCATCAAAGCAACTAATTGAGGTTTCAACTCAAAATTGTTTGATCCAATGGCCAGAGTGGAGATGCTTCTTCCATCAAATTTGGATGTTGGTTTAGTGAAATCACCTAGCATTCTCCTTGCATTATTGTTGTTGGGTTCGGCTGCCATCTCCTTCTCTTGATCGAAAATTTTAGAAAGGTTGTCTCTGGATTGTTGTAATTTAGCTTCTCTTAGTTTCCTCTTCAGAGTCCTTTCAGGTTCAGGATCAGCTTCAACAAGAGTGTCTTTTTCCTTGTTCCTGCTCATATGAAAGAGAAGAGAACAAGAAAAGAAAGAGGAATCCTTTGTCACAGTAAAGAGGTTCCTTATTGTTAGTAGAAGAAGAAAGGAATAAAAGTGGAGAATCCAATCACAAGGGTGAGGATAGAGGCAGTGATTGGAGATGAAGAGAGGTGAAGAGAAGTGTTAGTAAATAAATAAATAAATAGAAGAAGAGAAGAGAGAGAATTCGAAAATAAATTTGAAAAAGTAGTTAATGATTTTCAAAAATTAAAGATGAGATAGAATTAAAATTAAAATTTAAAACAATCAATTAATTTAAAAAGAATTTTGACAAAGGGATGAGATATTTTTGAAAATTAGAGAGAGAGAAGTAGTTAGGTGGTTTTGAAAAAGATAAGAACGAGCTGAGGCTTCTTTTGGAGTTGAACGCCAAGTTGTAACGTGTTTTGGGCGTTCAACTCCGGTTCGTGACGTGTTTCTGGCGTTTGACTCTAGACAGCAACATGGAACTGGCGTTGAGCGCCAGTTCACGTCGTCAATTCTCGAACACGGTATGAACTATTATATATTGATGGAAAGCTCTGGATGTCTAGTTTCCAACAGCATTGAGAGCGCGCCATTTGGGGTTTTATAGCTCCAAAAAATCCATTTCGAGTGCAGGGAGGTTAGATTCCAACAGCATCAGCAGTCCTTTGTCAGCCTCCTTTCAGAGTTTTGCTCAGGTCCCTCAATTTCAACCAAAAAATACCTGAAATCACAGAAAAATACACAAACTCATAGTAAAGTCCAGAAATGTGAATTTAGCATAAAAACTAATGAAAACATCCCTAAAAGTAACTAGATCATACTAAAAACTACCTAAAAACAATGCCAAAAAGCGTATAAATTATCCGCTCATCACTAATCATCTGTTGGTTCTCACTTGTGTTGGAATAGGATCCAGTAATCCTTTTGCATCTGTCACTACGCCCAGCGTTCGTGAGTTTGAAGCTCGTCACAGACATCCCTTCCCGGATCCTACTCGAAATACCACAGACAAGATTTAGACTTGTTCTAAGGGAAGGAATTTACTCACCTATTCCGGCCGCGGAGAACAGGCCATTCGATAGGGAGATTCCGAAATTGCTGAGGCTTGGTTTGATGAAAATTCAAAAGAAAAAAATACTAACTCACAGGTGGAAACGGAAAGAGATGGATTCGAACCCTCGGTACAAAAATTCGTACAACGGATTAGCAATCCGGTGCTTTAGTCCACTCAGCCATCTCTCCCCAATTGCGATATCTATATATATTGTTCGGATCTCAAGAATGCTACCAATTGGTTCTAGCTTATACCACGAATACTCTGGGCTCACGGATTGAATGCTTTGTTGTCAGGAGAGGCAGTCAAACTCGTGAACCAGAAACCCAAGAGATATACATTCAATCTAAGGTAGAACGGAAGTGGTTGTTAGGCACGCATTCATTGGTTGAGAATTGTGATGGTTGTCACGGATCATCACATTCGTCATATTGAAGTGCGAACGAATATCTTAGAATATAAACAAGCAAGATTGAATAGAAAATAGAAATACTTGTATTAATTCATTGAGACGTTGCAGAGCTCCTCACCCCCAACCATGGTGTTTAGAGACTCATGCCGTCAAAGATACAAATTCAGATGTAAAAATGTCATGAGGTCCAAAATAAGTCTCTAAAAGTAGTTTCTATACTCAACTAGTAACCTAGGTTTACAGAAAATGAGTAAACTAAGATAGATAGTGCAGAAATCCACTTCTGGGGCCCACTTGGTGTGTGCTGGGGCTGAGCATTGAAGCTTTCACGTGCATATGCTATTCTTGGAGTTAAACGCCAGTTTGTAACCTGTTTCTGGCATTTAACTCTGCTTTGCAACTTGTTTCTGGCGTTTGACGCCAGAATAGGGGTGAAAGCTGGCGTCAAACGCCAGTTTGCGTCGTCTAAACTTGAGCAAAGTATGGACTATTATATATTGCTGGAAAGCCCTGGATGTCTACTTTCCAACAAAATTAAGAGCGTACCATTTGGATTTATGTAGCTCCAAATATTCCACTTCGAGTGCAGGGAGGTCAGAATCCAACAGCGTCAGCAGTCCTTTATCAGCCTCTGAATCAAATTTTTGCTCAGGTCCCTCAATTTTAGCCAGAAAATACCTGAAATCACAGAAAAATACACAAACTCAAAGTAAAGTCCAGAAATGTGATTTTTGCATAAAAACTAATAAAAATATACTAAAAAGTAGCTAGATCCTACTAAAAACTACATTAAAACACCCCCAAAAAGCGTATAAAATATCCGCTCATTAGGCACCCGCTCCTATTGATGACAATGAGAAGAGCAAACTGGCAAAGGATTCTTCAAAATTCCCCAACCGCTTCTGTGAACTTGTGTTCCCCGCCATGGTTGAGAGGAACTATCATGCTGAGCATCTACTCGCTCCGCCGGACAAAGTTGCTCCTTTTATTCTACCCCGCATTGAACAGCGAGGACGAAAGTTTCTTCTGAGAAAACTACAAGAGGTTAACCTCTCATGGGTGGTGGAATTCTACACTAACTACCATCTTCTATCTCTTCAATCGGTATACGTGCGTCAGAAGTAAGTCTCAATGTTAGAAGAGGCTATTCAGCAAGTGCTTAATGTCTTACCAGTACCAAGTGACATGGATGGCTACCAAGAGGTCTTACGTTAGCGAGAAAAGTCAGGATTTGACTGGGACTCGGTCCTCCGAGTCATTGCTGAACCAGAGGCATTTTAGACCAATGGTCAACTCCGAATGAGACCCAAGTGCATTGACGCACGTTTTCTCTCTGTAGAAGCTAGAGCTTGGGCCCAAATCCTATCCCATTATGTCCTACCTAGCACCCACAAGTCGTCCTTCACGGCGAATCTCACTTTGCTTGTTTGGTGTGTTCTCACGGGGAGACCGGTGAACATTCCGCTTCTTGTCAAGCAAGCGATGGGTCAAGTCCACGCCCAGGGCAATTTGCCATTTCCAGCATTGGTATCCGATTTAGTTACTGTTGCGGATGTTCCTTGGGAAGCCATGGACACAAAAGCTATAATTTCGGCTAAGGGCGATGTGGTCGCAAGCGGAAAATACTTACATCTTCCCATGAACAAACCAAGCCTTGACATAGCCCTACAATCTATTATTCCTTCCACCTCATCGTCACCACCGCTGAGATCCATACATCAAAGGATAGAAGATCTACACCAAAAGATTGATAGATATGAGTGGTGCAACCAACGCCGATACACATACATCAAGAAGCTTCTGCGTTGTGTTACCTCTAGCATGGAGGAACCCGAAATATTCACATCCACCTCAAACCCAAGTGATGGGATCTTTGATGAAGGGGATAGTGAAGGTTCCAATCCCGACCGTCCTTTGCACATTATTAGTAGCACGAAGGAGCGTGCTAAATTCTAAGTGTGGGGAGGTCGTTCAACCGATCTCCATGGGTAACAATCTCTACCTTTCAATACCTATAAATTTATCTTTTGCTTAGTATTTAGTACATTGCATGTGTAGTTAGTCTTGTTTGTAAATATCCTTTGCATGATAGTTAGTCTCTATAGGGTTGCTTGGTCAAAATAATAACTTCTTCCCCCAAGAAACTGTGTTTTGGGGTACCCTACCAATTTTGGAAAATCTTTTTTTTTTTTTCAAGAATGTATTTTGGAACATAGTGATTGAGCTAAGAACACAAGCCTATAAGTTTTGAGCCTATTGTGTGGTTATATTTTCTAACCACTATTTCCCATTCTTGTGTGCATTACTCTCTCTATGATTGTAATCCTTGCTTTGTTCTGACTCTATATGTCTATTACTTTGTGTATGAATGCATTTACATGATTGAGGCCATCATTTCAATAGTCACTTTTCCCAAACAGCCTTAACCCTTTTATCTACCATTGCTAACCAATTTTGAGCCTATGATAAACCTTCTTTGTTCCTAAAAAGAGCACATCAACAACCTTAAGCAAAAAATAATGAATGTCCCTAAATTTGGATCCATGATTAGCTTAGGTAAGTGGAGGCGTGTATCATTCAAATGGGAGGGTGTACTTGGAAATTTGGGTAGATGTAAAGAGGTGTATTGTAGTCGTAATTGAAAATTCTAGGATTTGGGAACATACTCATGTATTGAATGATTGAACCATATGCATTGAAAGCCTTATACATGAAACCCCAAGGAAAAAAGGGGACCAAAAAAAAGAAAAAAAAGAGAGAAAGCAATGAAAGGGGACAAAAATGCCCCAAGACAAAGTAATAATAACAATGCATATGAGATGTGAATTGAAAAGAATGCATGAGTATGCAAAAAAGTGAAACGCATGGGTAGCTAGGTATTGTATGATAGTTGTATAGGTTGTTTTATATGTCTAGCGGGATCTTAGGTTAATCAAGGACTCAAATTTTAGGCTCACTTGACCATATACATCCTTACCTTCACCCTAGCCCCGTTACAATCCATGAATAAGACCTCATAATACTTGTATGCATGCATTAAGTAATTGTTGATTGTTAGATGAAAGACAAATCTTGGAAAGCATGATTAGGAGAGGATCGAGTGACGAACCCTATGCGGATACACATCCAGCGAGGGTTCGATGCTTAACTCCTTGTTCCCGGATTTCACAAGCGTTCATTTAGCAAGTTATATGCACTTCATAGTGATATTTAGTTTGGAAGGATTCATGAATTACATATCATTTTCACCCTATATGCTCACATGTGTTCTTGGAGGATGGATTTACCCTTGACCAAGTAGATAGACGATTTTACATTAGTTGCATGCATTCACTTAGGTAGTTTGCATTTTATAAACCCTTTCTCACCATGATATTTGGCCTTTTTATTTTAAGCATGAGGACATGCTTGGTTTAAGTATGGGGAGATTTGATAAACCCCAATTTGGTGGTTTATATTGTGCTTAATTTGGGGGTTTTGTCAATATTTCTCGCACTTATTCACAAGAAATGCATGGTTTTGTGTTCACTTCCTAATATTGCTCCATGATAGAAAACATGCTTATTTTGCCATAGAATTGCTATATTTTGATCCTCTTTTATTTCCATTCGATGCCGTGATGTATTTGTTGAGTAATTTCAGAATTAATAGGGTAAGATGACCTAGAAGAGAGAAAGAAAACATGCACAGGAGGAAGGAACATGAAGATTTGGATTTTGGGAACTTCAGCACCGACGGGCACGCGCACTTCACGCGCACGCGTGGATGAGGATACCTGGAAGCGGCGCGCAAGGATGGACGCATTCGCACAGGCCAGAGAATTCCAACCGACGCGCACGCGCACTTGGCGCGCACGCGTGGATCACAAAAGCAATCGACGCGCACGCGCGGGAAGCTGCACGTGACCTCATTAAAGGAAATCGTGCCTGGCAATTTTTTAGGCTCATTAGGCTCAAATTCAAGCTGTTTCTGCATGGTAAAAGACCCAAGGATGCTAGGGAGAAGGGGGATCAATCATTTTCACACTAAGACACATTTTCTAATTTTTGGTTTTATTCTTCTAGAGAGAGAAACTCTTGTCCCTCTCTAGATCTAGCTTTAATTTGATCTTCCCTTATTAAATTTTGAATTGGATCTTGTTACTTACTAGTTTTGATTGTTTAATTTGAATTCCTTAGTATAATTTTGCTTAGATCTTGTGTTAGTTTTATGGATTCTTGTTAATTGTTACTTTACACCCATTGCATGAATGTTGTGAATCTTAATTTGTTGATGTTACATTGATGATTTCTATGATTAATTGTGTTGTTTGAGTGATTGTATGTTGATACTTGTTAGCAGGTATTTGTTAATTTCAATCCAATTGCAATTTGAACATGTCTTTTGTTAATGCTTACCATGTGTTTGATGAATTGTTTACCTTGATTATGGAGTAGTTCTTTTTACTCTTGGCTTAGGCCAAGGGAATTGGGTAAACTTGAGTCATTGGGTCTAATGGATTTGATGATTTGGGAACCCTTAGTGGTCAATTTGATAGCCATTGACACTAGCCTACTACTAGGTTAATTAGTAGTAAGGTTAGACCATATGGGTGGATGTTGACCAAACCATTTAACATACTTCAAGTATAGAAGTAGACTTAATGTGTTTGGTTCCTCATAATTGTCAAGATATGGTTATTAGACAAAGATAGTGACCCAAATTCCCATGTCTAGCCAAGAGTTGCTTTTATCATTCTTATTTGAAATCCAAAAAATCTTGATTGCTTTATCTTAGTTATAGTTACTTGTTTAGTTTAGAATAGAATTCTATTGGATGTTATCTCACTAGTTTGGAATTGCTCACTTCTTGCTTTAGTTATTTTAATTAATTTCTTGCATTTCAAGATTACTTGCGTATTAAGATCCCTAGTTTAATTTCTTGCTCATTACTTGCAACCCCGGAATTCTAACCAATGTTGAAGCACATGTTTGCCCATTCCTTGTGAGACGACCCAAGGTTTAAATACTTCGGTTACTTTATTAGGGTTGAACTTGTGACAACCAATTCCTTTCTAATTTGATCCTCGAGGATTGTTGCTGGTAGAGCTATACTTGCAATGCAACTTTATTGAGAAATTCTCTCCCGACATAGTCCACGAGCGCGCATCACGCATTCAGTACGGTTTTTCTTAATTTCGAGATCGAGGTAAAGGGCTTAATTTAAACGGTTTTAATATAAGAATGCCCACATAATTTATTGAATAATTGAAAATAGGTTTAATTGTTGTAAGTAATTGATTGATTATATATGGATGTTGAATTATGGTTGTGAATTGATTGAATTTGTGGATTCTGTGATATTGATTGATTATGTGTGGATTATTAAATTGTTTGATGAGAGATTGTTGTGAATTTTAAATTTTGATGGTTTATATTGAATTTGTTAGCTGGTTATTTGATTATTGTAATGGTGGTGAACTTAGTTGGTGATTGATTGGACTTGTTTTTAGAGAACATTTGAAGGATTGTATCTTGAAATTTTGAAATGTTTGTTGAAATTCTGAGTTTTGAAGTTAAACAGCAACTTTGAAAGTGAACCAGTAGCTTAATAGTTATTGGAATGATATGAGATTAAAAGCTAAGTGAACTACAACATGTATAGTTACTAAGATTCAATTTTGAAAGTTTCATATTAATTGAAGAATTAGTTATGATTTTTCCAGGTTAAATTATGAAATCTGATATTCTACATTACTTTTAAACGAAGTTAGAAACTTTGAAAAGCTATAACTAATTCTATGATGATCGAAATTGTATGGGATCAAGTCTGGGTTAAACTTAGGAATATATGGAACTGGACTGGAAAATTTGAGGCCCTTTCATTAAATATACAATTTATGACAAATTTTTAAAGTCAAGTCGTTAAATCTGTCCTGCTACAGAAAAATTCGAATAGGGCAGCAACTTGGTTGTCTTGCTGCGACTCCTACGAGCTGAGTTATGGAGCAAAAATAATTTTGTTTTAAAATTTAATCAACTTGGTTTATTGCTTTAAAACTTCAGAAGTTTAGGAGTTAAGGATTGGGAGTTGTGAATTTTTGAAAATTGGTGGTCAAAGATGAAAAGAATCAGTTTTCAGCAAGTTATGCATCAACTTCCAATGCTTGTAACTCTTAGAATTTAATAGCAATTTGGTTGCAACCAAGACACACTTGTTGCTAGATAAGTTAGGATTCTCCAAACCAAAATTTAGCTTAATTGCAATTTTGCAGTAAAAGTTGTACAAGTTGAAAGATACTAAGCTTGCTAATTTCTAAAACAAGGTTTTAACGTATTTCTACATAACTTCCAAGCTATGTAACTTTTTCATTAAAAATGGTATTGACTTTTTAATATGGTTGAATATTACAAAATTTGTATTGATTTTCTAATAGCTCGTATGAAAAGTTTCCAATGAGAAAATGTTAACATTCACTAATCACTATTATTGATAATTTGGACAGGAAATTGTTAGTTAGGCAAAAACTTTTAAAATGACAATTGCAGGGTTTAAATATGTGAAGTTTGCATGAAATTGCAATCTAGCTAACTAGTTTTGGTAACTGGTAAGTATGGTTAGTATTAGGTATTGTTGTTGCATAGCATGGTCAAAGTTATTCATTTCACTCTCATGTTGTGAGATCTTTCAGAAGGACCTCTCTTTTATTATTCTCCTTAAACAAATGCGGCTTCGGAATTGGTATAAGTATGCATAATATATAGTTTAACTTGAAAGTTAATTATATATTTATAAAAAACATATATTGATGCCAGGGCATCTAGGCCAGTTTCACTGACCTTTTCTTTACTGTTTTAGGTTAGTTTCATGTATTTTCTTAGTGAATAAGGCAAGTTTTGGATGAAAATACACTTACACCTTGATTCAAGCAACTATTATGAATTTCACATGATTTCATGAGGATTTTTGCTATAATTGAATGATAAATTGATGATGCATAATCTTATGACTTTGGCTAGAGCTTTGATGCACTTTATTTGCTTGATTTCAGGACAAAGGAAGCAAGGAAGAACCACGTTAGTACTCACGTTAATCTAGTTAACGTGACCACTAACGTGGAATGGTAAATAGCATGCAACGTTAATGAGAAAAGTGATCACCAATAACGCCTGCAAAGCCATCATAAGCTTACGTTAATTGCCACGTTAACTAGGTTAACATGGTAGTTAACGTTGAGACAAAAGAAAGCTCCAACGTTAGTGGGTAAACGTGAACATCACTAACATTCCAAGATTTGGCAATAAGCCATGTTAAGAGTCACGTTAACTTAGTTAACATGAACTCTAACGTAGAAGAGAGGAACAATTCCAACGTTAGTGACACTCACCTTTGTCACTAACGTTGGATCAAACTAGCATTGCCCACGTTAGTGGTCACGTTAAGACCACTAACGTGAAAGTTAACGTGGAGCTAAGATTGATGAGCCAACGTTAGTGACACTCACCTTTGTCACTAACGTTGGAGATGGCATTTACTACGACGTTAGTGGCTATGTTAACTTAGTTAACGTGAGCTCTAATGTGGAGAGTAAGGGCACTTGGAGCGTTAGTGACAAAGGTAAGTGTCACTAATGCTCTCGAAGGTGAGGCATAACCACGTTAAGAGCCACGTTAGTTACACTAACGTGAACTCTAATGTAGGGACAAAGGGCACAAGGCAACGTTATTGGGAATGGTGAGTCCCAATAACGCTTGCGAAGGTTTATGAGGCAACGTTATTGGGAAAGGTGAGTCCCAATAACGCTTGCGAAGGTTTACAAGGCTACGTCAGTGGTCACGTTGGTGCCATGGAGTTAACATGGGCTATATGGGGTTGGAACGTTAGTGAAAAATGTAATTGCCACTAACGTTCTCGAACCCACAATGTCACTTCACGTTAACTTCACTAACGCCCATGCCTAATTCATACTTCTCTGCAAGCTGAGCCCACTAAAGATTGTAACTGCTTCAACTCAAGATCTAAGGCCCACATCTAAGACTTGAAGAACTCACTAGAAGATCAAGAGAAGTAGTATATATAGGAGTAGTTTTTAACTATAGAGAAGCTTGGCAATTGGGAGAACTACCCTCTGTATATTTACTTTTCTGCACTTTTAGCTCAGCATGTATTCTTTTCTGCTATTTTTTATTTATGGAGCTATGAACAACTAAACCCCTTTCATTGGGTTAGGGAGCTCTGTTGTAATTTGATGGATCAATTATAGTTTCCATTTCTCTTCTTCTTTATTCTCTTTTGATTTACTAGAAAGCTTTCGATCTCAATTCAATTGGTTAGTTGTCTTGGAAAAGAAACTCTCCATAATTGGATCTCCTTTGAGCCTTGGAAAAGGGATGAGGAGATCATGCTAGAAATGCTTTCTCATGTTGGACCAAATTGGGGTCTGGGCGGATATAGTGACATGTAATCCTCCCAACACTTTGGTTTGGAAATACATGTGGTATAATCAGTGACCACACTTCATCTCTTCCCATGAGCAATTAAATCAAGGAATTGGGCAATTGTTCAAGCTTAGAGAGATTGGGTTGCCAAGGAAGATGAAAATGAATTTGATCCGGAGAATACAACATCTCCTGAGCCCAATGAATTCCCCATTTCTGATCTTACCCATTCTCTCTACTTTCTGCCATTTATTTTCATGCTCATTCCCCCAAATCCCCATTTAAGATTCTGCACTCTATTTTCTGCTATTTACTTTTCCGCCATTTAATTTTCTGCAATTCTCAAACTACATTCTGTTTAGTTCAACTAGCATACTCTTCCAACTAAAGTTTCTTGACCAATCAATCCTTGTGGGATTCGACCTCACTCTATTGTGAGTTTTTACTTGACGACAATTCGGTATACTTGCCGAAGGGAAATTTGTTGAGAGACAAGTTTTCATGCATCAAGTTTATGGCGCCGTTGCCGGGGATTAATTTTGTATCAACAATGATTAAGTTGGAAGTTCACTAGATTGAGCATTTTTTTCCTTTGTTGTTTACTCTATTTAGTCATTTATCTCTGTTTTTCTTTCTTTCTTTTTTATTATCTACAATTCTGCTCACTAACCCACTAACTGTTTGATAATTTGCATCACTCACACTAACAATCACTCTAACAAGAATAATCTCTTCATTTCATCTCTTGTTGTGTGCTTTGTTAGTTGTATGACAGGGAGAAGAGGGGGAGCTTCAACTTCCTTTGATTCAGAACCTGAAACGACCCTCTAGAGACTAAGGAGGGAAGCAAGAGGAAAAGGAGTTGTTAGTGCTGAGGAAGAGGAAGGGTACTTTGAAACCAACATGGAAGAGAACTTGGAAAATAATCATGAAGGAGAAGCTCATAACCATGCTAGAGAAGGCCCTACAAATTATGCTGGGCAAGAAAGGAGAGTTCTAGGCTCCTACATCAATCCAAATCCAGGAAACCGTGGAAGTAGCATCCAGAAGCCCACCATACATGCCAACAACTTTGAACTAAAACCCCAGCTCATCACCCTTGTTCAGAACAACTGCTCATTTGGAGAAAGTGCTCAAGATGACCCCAATCAACATCTAACCACCTTCCTAAGAATTTGTGACACTGTGAAGTCTAATGGAGTCCACCCAGATGTCTATAGGCTACTTTTGTTCCCTTTTTCACTAAGGGACAAGGCATCCAAGTGGCTTGAATCCTTCCCAAAGGAGAGCTTAACAAATTGGGAAGATGTGGTGAACAAATTTTTGGCAAGATTCTACCCTCCTCAAAGACTTAATAGGCTGAGAACTGAGGTGCAAGCTTTTAGGCAACAAGATGGTGAGACTCTCTATGAGGCATGGGAGAGGTTTAAGGACTTAACAAGAAGATACCCACGAGATATGTTCAATGAATGGGTTCAACTTCACATTTTCTATGAAGGTCTTTGCTTTGAGTCAAAGAAGGTTGTAGATCATTCATCAGGGGGCTCTCTAAACAAGAAGAAAACCATTGAAGAAGCCATAGATGTCATTGAAACAATAGCTGAGAATGACTACTTCTATGCCTCTGAAAGAAGTAACACTCGAGGAGTAATGGAGCTCAACCACATGGATGCATTGCTAGCTCAAAATAAGATGATCACCAAGCGCTAGCAGATCTTACCAAAAAGGTGGAGGAAAACCAGGTTGCAACAGTCATCACTTCATCACCAGCTCAAGAAGGAGTGGATATAAGAGAAGAAGGTGATTGGAAACAAGCCAACTATGTTGGAAACTCACCTAAACAAATCCATTATCCATACTCCATAACCTACAACGCTGGATGGAGAAATCACCCCAACTTTGGGTGGGAAAATCAACAAGATCAAGGCCAAGACCAGAGACGCCACAACCACAACCCCAACAACAATGCAACTCACCAACATCCATCTAACCACCCTTCTCAACCACCTAATTCCAACCCTCCATCACTAACCGATGATAGACTTTCAAAGATTGAAACACTACTTGGAAGTATATGTAAGGAAATACAAGATAGTAAAACCTTTCGGGAAGAAGTGTGATCCAACATGCAGAATCAAGATGCTGCCATCAAAAAACTTGAAACACAGATTGATTACTTATTCAAGCAAGCCCCTGGACACAACATCTGCAGCAACACTAACTCAGCACCAAGGGAGAAATGTTAAGCTATAACCCTCAGAAATGGGAAGGAATTGAAGGAGACCCATAAGAAACCACCAGAAAAGAATTCGGATGAAGCAGACAAGAGACAAGAGGGAAGTCGAATCTCCACCCCTAAGTCACATCAAGAAGGAGAGGCGCTCAAACCATGCCTTTCAAAAACTCCATACCCCCAGCAGCTGCAGTTAAAAAGAAGGGAGAGGATAACCAATTCTCAAGATTCTTGGAAATCTTCAAGAAACTACAAATCAACATACCCTTTGCTGAAGCAATAGAGCAAATACCACTCTACGCCAAGTTCTTGAAGGAATTGATGACCAAGAAGAGAAGCTGGAAGAACAATGAGACTGTGGTACTCACCGAAGAATTTAGTGCCATCATCCAACACAAACTGCCCCAGAAATTGAAGGATCCTGGGAGCTTCCAAATCCCTTGTATCATAGGGGAAATCACAGTGGAAAAGGCTTTATGTGATCTAGGAGCTAGCATAAATCTGATGTCCTTAGCTATGATGAAAAAAATGAGGATTGAGAAAGCCAAACCAACAAGAATGGCCCTGCAACTAGCAGACAGATCATTCAAGTTTCCCCACGGAATAGTAGAAGACTTGTTGGTGAAGGTGAGAGACTTCATCTTTCCAGTAGATTTTATAGTATTAGACATGGAGGAAAGAGCTAAGACTTCCATCATCCTAGGAAGTCCATTCTTGGCCACTGCTGGAGCCATCATTGATATCTAAAAGGGTGAACTTGTCCTTAGATTACATGAGGAGAAAATAATATTCAATGTGTTTAAGGCCATGAGTTATCCACACAACTCAGTGGGAGAATGTATGAGGTTGGACTCGGTGGAGGCTTTGGTACAAGAAACTCTTGAAGAAGAACTTGAGAAGTTAACAAAAGAAGAAGAATTAGCATCAAGCGAAGAGGCTGTAGCCATTGAAATGCATGTTCAAGGCTCACTAGAAGGGAAGGATGAAAGAAAAGAAGTACCCAAACTTGAGCTGAAGGCACTGCCACCCACTCTCAAGTATGCATACTTAGGAGAAAATAAAAGTTATCTAGTGATCATAAATTCATCTCTCAGCCAAGAACAAGAGGAAACGTTGCTTCAAGCCTTACAAGAACATAAGGACGCCATTGGATGGACACTTGCTGACTTAAAGGGAATCAGTTCAGCCGCATGCATGCATAAGATACTTTTGGAAGAGGATGCCAAACCATCTATTCAGCCCCAAAGAAGGCTGAATCCAACTATGAAGGAAATAGTACAGAAAGAAGTCATGAAGTTGTGGTAGCGAGGAGTAATTTACCCAATTTCAGATAGCCCATGGGTCAGTCCAATTCAAGTGGTCCCCAAGAAAGGAGGGATCATTGTGGTACCTAACGAAAGAAATGAGCTAATCCCTACAAGAACCGCCACAGGATGGAGGATGTGTATTGACTACAGAAAGCTCAATGAAGCCACAAGAAAAGATTATTTCCCACTTTCTTTCATGGATCAGATGCTGGAAAGACTTGCAGGACATGCATATTATTGTTTTCTAGATGGTTATTCAGGATATAACCAAATAGTGGTTGATCCAAGAGACCAAGAGAAAACATCATTCACCTGCCCATATGGAGTGTTTGCCTACAGGCGCATGCCATTTTGGCTATGTAATGCACCTGTAACTCTTCAACGCTGCATGCTTTCCATCTTCTTAGATATGATAGAGAAGTTCATTGAAGTTTTCATGGATGACTTCTCAGTATTCAGAGATTCCTTTCCTAATTGCCTTAACCATCTTGCCTTGATATTAAAAAGATGTCAAGAGACCAACTTGATCTTGAATTGGGAAAAATGTCACTTCATGGTGACAGATGGAATAGTCCTTGGCCATAAAGTTTCTAACCAAGGCATTGAGGTAGACAGAGCAAGGTGGAGCTAATTGAAAAATTACCTCCACCAAGTGATGTCAAGGCAATTCGGAGCTTTTTAGGACATGCTGGCTTCTATAGAAGGTTTATTAAAGATTTTTCAAAGATAGCCAAGCCCTTAAGCAACCTCCTAATGTTTGATACACCATTTATCTGTGATGAGAAATGCATGCTAGCATTTGAAAACTTGAAAAAGAGACTATCCTCAGCTCCTATCATCACCCCACCTGATTGGAATTTACCATTCGAATTGATGTGTGATGCATCTGATTTTGCAGTTGGGGCAGTGTTAGACCAGAGAAAAGAAAATTTGGTGCATGTCATATACTATGCCAGCAAGGTCCTTAATGATGCTCAACGGAATTATACCACCACCGAAAAGGAGTTGCTGGCAATAGTTTTTGCATTTAACAAGTTTAGATCATACCTTATTGGTTCTAAAGTTATTGTTTTCACTGATCACACAGCACTCAAATATCTATTTTCCAAACAGGAATCAAAACCAAGACTAATCAAATGGATCTTATTATTGCAGGAATTCAACATCGAGATTAGAGATAAAAAGGGTGTGGAGAACAAGGTAGCAGATCATCTATCCAGAATCCATTGTGAGAAGGATGATAACCATGATACAAGTGTGAGCGAGTCTTTCCCGGATGAACAGTTAATGATGGTTCACAAAGCACCCTGATTTGTAGATATTGCCAATTTTAAAGCAGCCGGTGACTTACCCCCTGAAATCAACAAACATCAAAGAAGAAAACTCATCAATGATGCTAAGTATTTCATTTGGGATGAACCCTATCTATTCAAGAAATGCTCAGATGGAATCCTTAGGAGGTGCATCTCAGAAGAAGAAGGACGAGAGGTCTTGTGGAGTTGTCATAGTGCTAGCTATGGAGGTCACTTGGGAGGAGACAGAACTGCCACAAAGGTACTGCAATGTGGGTTCTTCTGGCCCACTATCTTCAAGGATGCTAAGGAATTGGTGAGAAGCTGCTGATGAGCGGATAATTTATACGCTTTTTGGCATTGTTTTTAGTATGTTTTTAGTATATTTTAGTTAGTTTTTAGTATATTTTTATTAGTTTTTAGTTAAAATTCACTTTTCTGGACTTTACTATGAGTTTGTGTGTTTTTCTGTGATTTCAGGTTTCTGGCTGAAATTGAGGGTCCTGAGCAAAAATCTGATTCAGAGGCTGAAAAGGACTCCAGATGCTGTTGGATTCTGACCTCCCTGCACTCGAAGTGGATTTTTTGGAGCTACAGAAGCCCAATTGTCGCGCTCTCGACGGCGCTGGAAAGTAGACATCCTGGGCTTTCCAGCAATGTATAATAGTCTATACTTTGCCCAAGATTTGATGGCCCAAACCGGCGTTGCAAATAAGCTTCAGAATTCCCGACGTTTAACTCAAGATTGTAACTGCTTCAACTCAAGATCTAAGGCCCACATCTAAGACTTGAAGAACTCACTAGAAGATCAAGAGAAGTAGTATATATAGGAGTAGTTTTTAACTATAGAGAAGCTTGGCAATTGGGAGAACTACCCTCTGTATATTTACTTTTCTGCACGTTTAGCTCAGCATGTATTCTTTTCTGCTATTTTTTATTTATGGAGCTATGAACAACTAAACCCCTTTCATTGGGTTAGGGAGCTCTGTTGTAATTTGATGGATCAATTATAGTTTCCATTTCTCTTCTTCTTTATTCTCTTTTGATTTACTAGAAAGCTTTCGATCTCAATTCAATTGGTTAGTTGTCTTGGAAAAGAAACTCTCCATAATTGGATCTCCTTTGAGCCTTGGAAAAGGGATGAGGAGATCATGCTAGAAATGCTTTCTCATGTTGGACCAAATTGGGGTCTGGGCGGATATAGTGACATGTAATCCTCCCAACACTTTGGTTTGGAAATACATGTGGTATAATCAGTGACCACACTTCATCTCTTCCCATGAGCAATTAAATCAAGGAATTGGGCAATTGTTCAAGCTTAGAGAGATTGGGTTGCCAAGGAAGATGAAAATGAATTTGATCCGGAGAATACAACATCTCCTGAGCCCAATGAATTCCCCATTTCTGATCTTACCCATTCTCTCTACTTTCTGCCATTTATTTTCATGCTCATTCCCCCAAATCCCCATTTAAGATTCTGCACTCTATTTTCTGCTATTTACTTTTCCGCCATTTAATTTTCTGCAATTCTCAAACTACATTCTGTTTAGTTCAACTAGCATACTCTTCCAACTAAAGTTTCTTGACCAATCAATCCTTGTGGGATTCGACCTCACTCTATTGTGAGTTTTTACTTGACGACAATTCGGTATACTTGCCGAAGGGAAATTTGTTGAGAGACAAGTTTTCATGCATCAAGTTTATGGCGCCGTTGCCGGGGATTAATTTTGTATCAACAATGATTAAGTTGGAAGTTCACTAGATTGAGCATTTTTTTCCTTTGTTGTTTACTCTATTTAGTCATTTATCTCTGTTTTTCTTTCTTTCTTTTTTATTATCTACAATTCTGCTCACTAACCCACTAACTGTTTGATAATTTGCATCACTCACACTAACAATCACTCTAACAAGAATAATCTCTTCATTTCATCTCTTGTTGTGTGCTTTGTTAGTTGTATGACAGGGAGAAGAGGGGGAGCTTCAACTTCCTTTGATTCAGAACCTGAAACGACCCTCTAGAGACTAAGGAGGGAAGCAAGAGGAAAAGGAGTTGTTAGTGCTGAGGAAGAGGAAGGGTACTTTGAAACCAACATGGAAGAGAACTTGGAAAATAATCATGAAGGAGAAGCTCATAACCATGCTAGAGAAGGCCCTACAAATTATGCTGGGCAAGAAAGGAGAGTTCTAGGCTCCTACATCAATCCAAATCCAGGAAACCGTGGAAGTAGCATCCAGAAGCCCACCATACATGCCAACAACTTTGAACTAAAACCCCAGCTCATCACCCTTGTTCAGAACAACTGCTCATTTGGAGAAAGTGCTCAAGATGACCCCAATCAACATCTAACCACCTTCCTAAGAATTTGTGACACTGTGAAGTCTAATGGAGTCCACCCAGATGTCTATAGGCTACTTTTGTTCCCTTTTTCACTAAGGGACAAGGCATCCAAGTGGCTTGAATCCTTCCCAAAGGAGAGCTTAACAAATTGGGAAGATGTGGTGAACAAATTTTTGGCAAGATTCTACCCTCCTCAAAGACTTAATAGGCTGAGAACTGAGGTGCAAGCTTTCAGGCAACAAGATGGTGAGACTCTCTATGAGGCATGGGAGAGGTTTAAGGACTTAACAAGAAGATACCCACGAGATATGTTCAATGAATGGGTTCAACTTCACATTTTCTATGAAGGTCTTTGCTTTGAGTCAAAGAAGGTTGTAGATCATTCATCAGGGGGCTCTCTAAACAAGAAGAAAACCATTGAAGAAGCCATAGATGTCATTGAAACAGTAGCTGAGAATGACTACTTCTATGCCTCTGAAAGAAGTAACACTCGAGGAGTAATGGAGCTCAACCACATGGATGCATTGCTAGCTCAAAATAAGATGATCACCAAGCGCTAGCAGATCTTACCAAAAAGGTGGAGGAAAACCAGGTTGCAACAGTCATCACTTCATCACCAGCTCAAGAAGGAGTGGATATAAGAGAAGAAGGTGATTGGAAACAAGCCAACTATGTTGGAAACTCACCTAAACAAATCCATTATCCATACTCCATAACCTACAACTCTGGATGGAGAAATCACCCCAACTTTGGGTGGGAAAATCAACAAGATCAAGGCCAAGACCAGAGACGCCACAACCACAACCCCAACAACAATGCAACTCACCAACATCCATCTAACCACCCTTCTCAACCACCTAATTCCAACCCTCCATCACTAACCGATGATAGACTTTCAAAGATTGAAACACTACTTGGAAGTATATGTAAGGAAATACAAGATAGTAAAACCTTTCGGGAAGAAGTGTGATCCAACATGCAGAATCAAGATGCTGCCATCAAAAAACTTGAAACACAGATTGATTACTTATTCAAGCAAGCCCCTGGACACAACATCTGCAGCAACACTAACTCAGCACCAAGGGAGAAATGTTAAGCTATAACCCTCAGAAATGGGAAGGAATTGAAGGAGACCCATAAGAAACCACCAGAAAAGAATTCGGATGAAGCAGACAAGAGACAAGAGGGAAGTCGAATCTCCACCCCTAAGTCACATCAAGAAGGAGAGGCGCTCAAACCATGCCTTTCAAAAACTCCATACCCCCAGCAGCTGCAGTTAAAAAGAAGGGAGAGGATAACCAATTCTCAAGATTCTTGGAAATCTTCAAGAAACTACAAATCAACATACCCTTTGCTGAAGCAATAGAGCAAATACCACTCTACGCCAAGTTCTTGAAGGAATTGATGACCAAGAAGAGAAGCTGGAAGAACAATGAGACTGTGGTACTCACCGAAGAATTTAGTGCCATCATCCAACACAAACTGCCCCAGAAATTGAAGGATCCTGGGAGCTTCCAAATCCCTTGTATCATAGGGGAAATCACAGTGGAAAAGGCTTTATGTGATCTAGGAGCTAGCATAAATCTGATGTCCTTAGCTATGATGAAAAAAATGAGGATTGAGAAAGCCAAACCAACAAGAATGGCCCTGCAACTAGCAGACAGATCATTCAAGTTTCCCCACGGAATAGTAGAAGACTTGTTGGTGAAGGTGAGAGACTTCATCTTTCCAGTAGATTTTATAGTATTAGACATGGAGGAAAGAGCTAAGACTTCCATCATCCTAGGAAGTCCATTCTTGGCCACTGCTGGAGCCATCATTGATATCTAAAAGGGTGAACTTGTCCTT
This sequence comes from Arachis hypogaea, assembly GCF_003086295.3. Taxonomy (NCBI): domain Eukaryota; kingdom Viridiplantae; phylum Streptophyta; class Magnoliopsida; order Fabales; family Fabaceae; genus Arachis; species Arachis hypogaea. The sequence continues at coordinate 70,821,008 of NC_092036.1, forward strand.
AGATTACATGAGGAGAAAATAATATTCAATGTGTTTAAGGCCATGAGTTATCCACACAACTCAGTGGGAGAATGTATGAGGTTGGACTCGGTGGAGGCTTTGGTACAAGAAACTCTTGAAGAAGAACTTGAGAAGTTAACAAAAGAAGAAGAATTAGCATCAAGCGAAGAGGCTGTAGCCATTGAAATGCATGTTCAAGGCTCACTAGAAGGGAAGGATGAAAGAAAAGAAGTACCCAAACTTGAGCTGAAGGCACTGCCACCCACTCTCAAGTATGCATACTTAGGAGAAAATAAAAGTTATCTAGTGATCATAAATTCAGCTCTCAGCCAAGAACAAGAGGAAACGTTGCTTCAAGCCTTACAAGAACATAAGGACGCCATTGGATGGACACTTGCTGACTTAAAGGGAATCAGTTCAGCCGCATGCATGCATAAGATACTTTTGGAAGAGGATGCCAAACCATCTATTCAGCCCCAAAGAAGGCTGAATCCAACTATGAAGGAAATAGTACAGAAAGAAGTCATGAAGTTGTGGTAGCGAGGAGTAATTTACCCAATTTCAGATAGCCCATGGGTCAGTCCAATTCAAGTGGTCCCCAAGAAAGGAGGGATCATTGTGGTACCTAACGAAAGAAATGAGCTAATCCCTACAAGAACCGCCACAGGATGGAGGATGTGTATTGACTACAGAAAGCTCAATGAAGCCACAAGAAAAGATTATTTCCCACTTTCTTTCATGGATCAGATGCTGGAAAGACTTGCAGGACATGCATATTATTGTTTTCTAGATGGTTATTCAGGATATAACCAAATAGTGGTTGATCCAAGAGACCAAGAGAAAACATCATTCACCTGCCCATATGGAGTGTTTGCCTACAGGCGCATGCCATTTTGGCTATGTAATGCACCTGTAACTCTTCAACGCTGCATGCTTTCCATCTTCTTAGATATGATAGAGAAGTTCATTGAAGTTTTCATGGATGACTTCTCAGTATTCAGAGATTCCTTTCCTAATTGCCTTAACCATCTTGCCTTGATATTAAAAAGATGTCAAGAGACCAACTTGATCTTGAATTGGGAAAAATGTCACTTCATGGTGACAGATGGAATAGTCCTTGGCCATAAAGTTTCTAACCAAGGCATTGAGGTAGACAGAGCAAGGTGGAGCTAATTGAAAAATTACCTCCACCAAGTGATGTCAAGGCAATTCGGAGCTTTTTAGGACATGCTGGCTTCTATAGAAGGTTTATTAAAGATTTTTCAAAGATAGCCAAGCCCTTAAGCAACCTCCTAATGTTTGATACACCATTTATCTGTGATGAGAAATGCATGCTAGCATTTGAAAACTTGAAAAAGAGACTATCCTCAGCTCCTATCATCACCCCACCTGATTGGAATTTACCATTCGAATTGATGTGTGATGCATCTGATTTTGCAGTTGGGGCAGTGTTAGACCAGAGAAAAGAAAATTTGGTGCATGTCATATACTATGCCAGCAAGGTCCTTAATGATGCTCAACGGAATTATACCACCACCGAAAAGGAGTTGCTGGCAATAGTTTTTGCATTTAACAAGTTTAGATCATACCTTATTGGTTCTAAAGTTATTGTTTTCACTGATCACACAGCACTCAAATATCTATTTTCCAAACAGGAATCAAAACCAAGACTAATCAAATGGATCTTATTATTGCAGGAATTCAACATCGAGATTAGAGATAAAAAGGGTGTGGAGAACAAGGTAGCAGATCATCTATCCAGAATCCATTGTGAGAAGGATGATAACCATGATACAAGTGTGAGCGAGTCTTTCCCGGATGAACAGTTAATGATGGTTCACAAAGCACCCTGATTTGTAGATATTGCCAATTTTAAAGCAGCCGGTGACTTACCCCCTGAAATCAACAAACATCAAAGAAGAAAACTCATCAATGATGCTAAGTATTTCATTTGGGATGAACCCTATCTATTCAAGAAATGCTCAGATGGAATCCTTAGGAGGTGCATCTCAGAAGAAGAAGGACGAGAGGTCTTGTGGAGTTGTCATAGTGCTAGCTATGGAGGTCACTTGGGAGGAGACAGAACTGCCACAAAGGTACTGCAATGTGGGTTCTTCTGGCCCACTATCTTCAAGGATGCTAAGGAATTGGTGAGAAGCTGCTGATGAGCGGATAATTTATACGCTTTTTGGCATTGTTTTTAGTATGTTTTTAGTATATTTTAGTTAGTTTTTAGTATATTTTTATTAGTTTTTAGTTAAAATTCACTTTTCTGGACTTTACTATGAGTTTGTGTGTTTTTCTGTGATTTCAGGTTTCTGGCTGAAATTGAGGGTCCTGAGCAAAAATCTGATTCAGAGGCTGAAAAGGACTCCAGATGCTGTTGGATTCTGACCTCCCTGCACTCGAAGTGGATTTTTTGGAGCTACAGAAGCCCAATTGTCGCGCTCTCGACGGCGTTGGAAAGTAGACATCCTGGGCTTTCCAGCAATGTATAATAGTCTATACTTTGCCCAAAATTTGATGGCCCAAACCAGGCGTGCAGCATCTTGGGCGTTTAGCAAAACGCCCAGTGACAGGGAATTCTGGCGTTTAACGCCAGCCAGGGTACCTGGCTGGGCGTTAAACGCCCACAATGACCAACAAATGGGCGTTAAACGCCAAAATGGATACCATTCTGGGTGTTTAACGCCAAAAAGGTGGGGGACGGAGATTTTGCTTTCTGATTAAAATTTTTTCAAACTTTCCTTTTTTGACCCATACTTTTCTACATAAACACATTTCAAACTTTCATCATTCACCTTCAAATTTTCAAAAATTAAAATCATTCTTCAAATCCCTCTCAAATCCTTCCCAAATCTTCTTCAAAAACTCAAATTTTTCTCAAATTCTCTCCATATCTTCTCAAATCTCCTTCAAAATTTTCGAAATCTCTCTCCCCCCTCCCTTATAAATACACGTTCGGCCACCCCTTTCACCCCACCATTCGAATTTGCTCTCCTCCTCTCTCCCCTCTTTCCTTTCTTTTGCTTGAGGATAAGCAAACCTCTAAGTTTGGTGTACTTTTCCATGATCACTAAGCCAAGATTCATCAAGATCATGGCTCCTAAGGGAAAACAAACCAATTTAAGAGGAAAGAAAGAGAATAATCCAAAGAATCTTTGGAATCAAGAGAAGTTCTTAACCAAAGAACATGAAGACCATTATCACAAAATAATGGGTCTGAGGTCAGTGATCTCGGAAGTCAAATTCGATCTGAAAGAAGATGAATATCCGGGGATCCAAGAGCAAATTCGAAACAGAGGATGGGAAGTTCTAACCAATCCTGAGATAAAGGTTGGAAGAAATATCGTTCAGGAATTCTACTCAAATCTGTGGCTGACAGATAAGCAGAGAATGACTGGAACTACTTTCCATACTTACAGAACCATGGTCAGAGGGAAAGTTATCTACTTCCATCTGGACAAAATAAGAGAGGTCTTCAAATTGCCTCAACTGCAAGATGATCCTGAATCCTTTAATAGGAGAATGGTGAGAGCAGATAAGGGGTTGGATCAAGTTCTAGAGGACATTTGCCTCCCTAGAACTAAGTGGATAACCAATTCAAAAGGTGTCCCAAACCAACTCAAGAGGGGAGACTGATGAGCGGATAATTTATACGCTTTTTGGCATTGTTTTTAGGTAGTTTTTAGTAAGTTCAAGCTACTTTTAGGGATGTTTTCATTAGTTTTTATGTTAAATTCACATTTCTGAACTTTACTATGAGTTTGTGTGTTTTTCTGTGATTTCAGGTAATTTCTGGCTGAAATTGAGGGATTTGAGCAAAACTCTGAAAGAGGCTGACAAAAGGAATGCTGATGTTGTTGGAATCTGACCTCCCTGCCCTCGAAATAGATTTTCTAGAGATATAGAACTCCAATAGGCGCGCTTGCAACGGCGTTGGAAAGTAGACATCCAGAGCTTTCCAGCAATATATAATAGTTCATACTTTATTCGGAAATTGGTGACGTAACTCGGCGTTGAACGCCAAGTACATGCTGCTGTCTGGAGTTAAACGCCAGAAAAACGTCATGATCCGGAGTTGAACGCCCAAAACACGTTATAACCTGGAGTTCAACTCCAAGGAAAGCCTCAGCTCGTGGATAGATCAAGCTCAGCCCAAACATACACCAAGTGGGCCCCGAAAGTGGATTTATGCATCAAATACTTACTCATGTAAACCCTAGTGGCTAGTTTATTATAAATAGGACTTTTTACTAGTGTATTAAACATCTCTGGACGCCTAGTCCTTAGACCATGGGGGCTGGCCATTCGGACATGCCTGAACCTTTTACTTATGTATTTTCATCAGTGGAGTTTCTGCACGCCATAGATTAAGGGTGTGGAGCTCTGCTGTACCACAAGTTTCAATACAATTATTATTACTTTCTATTCAATTCTCTTCTATCCTTATTCCAAGATATACGTTACACTTAACTTTGATGAATGTCATGATCCGTGACTCTCATCATCATTCTCACCTATGAACACGCGTGATTGACAACCACTTCCGTTCTACTCTAGGCCGGGCGCATATCTCTTAGATTCCCCAACAGAATCTTCGTGGTATAAGCTAGATAGATGGTGGCATTCATGAGGATCCGGAAAGTCTAAACCTTGTCTATGGTATTCCGAGTAGGATTCTGGGATTGAATGACTGTGACGAGCTTCAAACTCCTGAAGGCTGGGCGTGATGACAAGCGCAAAAGAATCAAGGGATTCTATTCCAACCTGATTAGCCGTGCTGTGACAGAGCATAGGAACGTTTTCACTGAGAGGATGGGATGTAGCCATTGACAACAGTGATGCCCTACATACAGCTTGCCATGGAAAGGAGTAGGAAGGATTGGATGAATGTAATAAGAAAATAGAGATACGAGAGGAGCACAGCATCTTCACACACTTATCTGAAATTCCCACTATTGCTTTACATAAGTATTTCTACCCCTTTTTATTTTCTATTTATTTATTAATTTTCGAACTCACCATAAACCAATTTAATCTGCCTAACTGAGATTTACAAGGTGACCATAGCTTGCTTCATACCAACAATCTCTGTGGGATCGACCCTTACTCACGTAAGGTATTACTTGGATGACCCAGTACACTTGCTGGTTAAGTTGAACGGAGTTGTGGAAAGAAAAAGCTTCTCTAACAGTGCCTGGAACTCTTGTATCACAATTTCGTCCACCAGAGACCTCAAACCAATTGCAAGAGGCTGGCTAGACTTTTTTGGGCATTCCATATTGCCCACTAGCAACCGTTCTGAGGTCACTATCAAGAGAGCAGTGATGATTCATTGCATTATGCTTGGAAAAGAAGTGGAGGTTCATCATCTGATTGCTTGTGAGATCTACACAATTGCAGATAAGAAATCCATTGAAGCCAAACTGGCTTACCCAAGCTTGATCTCCTTGCTCTGTAAAGAGGCTGGGGTGAAGATGGGAGTAGATGAATTCATACCCATTGAACATCCAATCACCAAGAAGTCAATGGAAGGACAAATGCAAGACAACTCTATCAAAAAGAGGGCGCAGGAGTTCCTCCTTGAATTTCTTGAAATTGACTACTGGGCCAGCCTAGAAGCATCTATCACCAAGTTGCAAGAAACTATGGAGCAACTTAAGGAAGAACAGCAGAATCAGAACTGCATGCTCTGCAAATTGCTGAAGGAACAAGAGAAGCAGGGGCGTGAACTTCAAGAGTTGAAACGCCAAAAGTTCTCCTCTCAATTTGAGGGAGCATCCACTTCTCAAAATCAAGGTTGTTGAGTCCTAACTCTGTGATAACCTCTATCATTAGGAGCCTATTTAAATTTTTGTTTTCTATTCCTACTAGTCTCATCTTATATATATTTTTGAGTCTTGTTCTTAATTTATGATTAATAAAATTTAAAGTTCATGTCTTAAAGCTATGAATGTCTTATGAATCCATCACCTCTCTTAAATGAAAAGTGCTTTAATCACAAAAGAACAAGAAGTACAGGATTTCAAATTCAACTTTGAAACTAGTTGAATTAGTTTGATGTGGTGACAATACTTTTTGTTTTCTGAATGAATGCTTGAACAGTGCATATGTCTTTTGAATTTGTTGTTTTAAAGAATGTTAAAATTGTTGGCTCTTGAAAGAATGATGGAAAAGGAGAATTGTTATTGAGGATCTGAAAAATCATCAAATTGATTCTTGAAGCAAGAAAAAGCAGTGAATACAAAAAAAAAAAGAAAAGAAAAGAAAGAGAAAAAGAAAAGAAAGAAATAAAGTTGTGATCCAAGGCAAAAAGAGTGTGCTTAAGAACCCTGGACACCTCTAATTGGGGACCCTAGCAAAGCTGAGTCACAATCTGAAAAGGTTCACCCAATTATGTGTCTGTGGCATGTATGTATCCGGTGGTAATACTGGAAGACAGATTGCTTTGAGCCACAGCCAAGACTCATAAAGTAGCTATATTCAAGAATCATCATACTTAACTAGGAGAATCAATAACACTATCTGAGTTCTGAGTTCCTATGGATGCCAATCATTCTAAACTTCAAAGGATAAAAGTGAGATGCCAAAACTGTTCAGAAGCAAAAAGCTACTAGTCCCGCTCATCTAATTGGAGCTTAGTTTCTTTGATATTTTGGAGTCTATAGTATATTCTCTTCTTTTTATTCTATTTTGATTTTCAGTTGCTTGGGGACAAGCAACAATTTAAGTTTGGTGTTGTGATGAGCGGATAATTTATACGCTTTTTGGCATTGCTTTTAGTATGTTTTTAGTATATTTTAGTTAGTTTTTAGTATATTTTTATTAGTTTTTAGTTAAAATTCACTTTTCTGGACTTTACTATGATTTTGTGTGTTTTTCTGTGATTTCAGGTATTTTCTCGCTGAAATTGAGGGTCCTGAGCAAAAATCTGATTCAGAGGCTGAAAAGGACTGCAGATGCTGTTGGATTCTGACCTCCCTGCACTCGAAGTGAATTTTTTGGAGCTACAGAAGCCCAATTGGCGCGCTCTCAACGGCGTTGGAAAGTAGACATCCTGGGCTTTTCAGAAATGTATAATAGTCCATACTTTGCCCAAGATTTGATGGCCCAAACCGGCGTTGCAAATCAGCTTCAGAATTCCCGGCGTTTAACGCCGGAACTGGCATAAGAATTGGAGTTAAACGCCCAAACTGGCATAAAAGCTGGCGTTTAACTCTAGAAAACGTCTCTACACATAAAAGCTTCAATGCTCAGCCCAAGCACACACCAAGTGGACCCTGGAAGTGGATTTTTATGTCATTTACTCATTTCTGTATACCCTAGGTTACTAGTTCACTATTAATAGGATTTTTTTTGACATTGTATCGTTACCTCATGACACATTACACGTTTCTCATTGTATCTTCTACGGCATGAGTCTCTAAACCCCATGGTTGGGGGTAAGGAGCTCTGCTGTGTCTTGATGGATTAATGCAATTACTACTGTTTTTCATTCAATCATGCTTGCTTCCATTCTAAGATATCACTTGTTCCTAAACCTGATGAATGTGATGATCCGTGACACTCATCATCATTCTCAACTATGAACGTGTGCCTGACAACCACCTCCGTTCAACCTTAGATTGAGTAGATATCTCTTGGATTCCTTAATCAGAATCTTCATGGTATAAGCTAGAATTGATGGCGGCATTCAAGAGAATTCGGAAGGTCTAAACCTTGTCTGTGGTATTCTGAGTAGGATTCAAGGATTAAATGACTGTGACGAGCTTCAAACTCCTGAGGGCTGGGCGTTAGTGACAGACGCAAAAGAATCACTGGATTCTATTCCAACCCGATTGAAAACCGACAGATGATTAGCCGTGTTGTGACAGAGCGCGTTGAACATTTTCACTGAGAGGATGGGAGGTAGCCATTGACAACGGTGAAACCCTACATACAGCTTGCCATGGAAGGAGCCTTGCGTGCTTGAAGAAGAATACAGTAGGAAAGCAGAGATTCAGAAGATAGAGCATCTCCAAAACCTCAACCTGTTCCCCATTACTGCAAAACAAGTACTTATTTCATGTTCTTTTGCTTTTTACAATCAACCCTGATAATTATTGATATCCTGACAAAGAGTTACAAGATAACCATAGCTTGCTTCAAGCCGACAATCTCCGTGGGATCGACCCTTACTCACGTAAGGTATTACTTGGACGACCCAGTGCACTTGCTGGTTAGTTGTGCGGAATTGTAAAAGTGTGATTGCAATTTCGTGCACCAGCTGCAATGAGTGCCAAAGGGCTGGCAATCTACCCAAGAGAAATGAGATGCCACGGCAATACATTTTAGAGCTTGAACTGTTCGATGTATGGGGGATCGACTTCATGGGACCATTCCCACCCTCATATTCGAACAAGTATATCTTGGTGGCAGTAGACTATGTATCTAAGTGGGTAGAGGCCGTGGCAACCCCAACCAATGACAACAAGGTAGGCATAATCTTTCTTCGAAGGAATATCTTCACCAGATTTGGAGTCCCACGACCCCTCATCAGTGATGGAGGGAGCCATTTCTGCAATAGACTATTGGAGACCCTACTCCTAAGATATGGGGTGAAGTATAAGGTTGCCACACCTTATCATCCCCAAACAAGTGGGCAAACAGAGATATCTAACCGATAGTTAAAAAGGATCTTTGAAAAGACTGTGGGAATATCAAGAAAGGACTGGGCGAAGAAGCTAGATGATGCTCTTTGGGCATACAGGACAGCCTTCAAAATACCAATTGGGATGTCCCCATATCAACGGGTGTACGAAAAGGCCTGTCACTTGCCATTAGAGCTGGAGCATAAAGCTTCTTGGGCTCTTAAGATACTGAACCTAGACAGCACCGCTGCTGGTGAAAAGAGGGTGTTGCAGCTTCAATAATTGGAAGAGTTTAGGTCTCAAGCCTATGAAAGTACAAAGATTTATAAGGAAAAAACAAAAAGGAGACATGATCTCAACCTGGCAACAAGAAGTTTCGAAGAAGGACAATATGTGCTTCTCTACAACTCCAGACTGAAATTCTTTCCTGGGAAACTCAAATCAAGATGGTCGGGGCCCTTTCTAGTCACAAAAGTCTCACCTTATGGACACATAGAAATAATGGAAGAAAACTCAAATAGGAAATTCACTGTGAATGGACAAAGACTCAAACACTACTTGGGCAGCATGGGGGAAATCCCCAAGCAGAAGTATAACCTCAACTAAGGAAGGAATATTCGAGCTAGCGACGCTAAAAAAGCTCTTTGTTGGGAGGCAACCCAACCTGAGGTAACTCTCTTTTCATAAGTTTCTCAATAAAAACTTCAAGTTGAATTTTCTGTAGTGTGAGGAGCTATGTTTGGTGTCACACGCCAAAACAATTCGAGGGTGAATATAGGACTCTAAGTTTGGTGTTCCACCAAAAACTCCAACTGAAGAGTGCATTGCAACCCTTCAGTGATAAAGTATTGCTCCAGCAACAAGAGAACTCACTTGACAGAGGTCTAACCTTTAATGCATAGTTGTCTTTTTAGCTTATAGCCGTTTCTTAGTAAAAATCACACAAGGTTTCTGCATGTATTCAATTTGCTGAATTAAGCAAAGAACTAAGTTTGGTGTTCACACACCAAATTAAGTTCAGAAACGCACAAGCACACATGCATGCTAACTCTTTTCCAAGTGCTTGGGGAACAAGCAACTTCCAATAGTGTTACAGGAATTCAATCAATCTCAGGGAATGATCATACCTCGTCATCCAAGGAAACAGACAAGGATGCAAATGCTATGATGAGAATACCAAGGAAGACATCATGAGGTTGTATCGAACTATCTCGAAATGCAAAATTTTAATTAAAAATTGATTGAATGAAATCTTCATATTCTGCTTGTTCCTCTTTATTCACATCCAAGTGTGCTAGTTTAATGTCCTCTCTGCATTTCCACCTTTCTTAATTGTATGCCTGTCCTTTAAGTTAATCAAAAAGAAAATGTTATGAAAAGAACAAGAGTGGAGTTATTTTGTGAAGTAAGTTCTGAATGTTTATGATAGGGTGATTAGTAAGCTAAATTGGTTCACCAAACAAGGAAAGAAGGAAACTATCTATCCTGAATCATATTCTTGAAACACATCCTATGAGACTAACTAAATAATAAGATCCCAATAAGAAAAGAGAAAGAGCAATAAAAGTGAAAAGGAAAGAAACACAATAAAAAACAATGCTAGGCACCAAGGGTTTTAAGATTGAGGCATGTGTCTGTGGTGTTCATGTGCAAGGGTTATGCTTGGATGAATAAGCTCTTAGGGGTGCCTCATCACTTGGTAACTCGAATTAACTAATCTGGGATTATCAGCTGAAAGTCCACTATCAAGAGTGACCTTTGCTACGGAATACTTAGTAACCCAAAGAGGTGTTGGACACCAAGGTCTCAAGAAAGAAAAATAACAAACCATGTGCCTGTGGTGTGTATGTATGATGGAAAGAGACTTGAGGGAGTAAGTCCTTAGGGGTGTCTTAACACCTAGCACCTTGAACCAACTGGTTCGGGAGTGTTGGCTGAAAGCTTATCATAAAGAGTCGCCCTCTTACAGAGCACTTAGCCAAAAGAAGAATGCAATAAATCTTGAAAAAAAAAGGGGACGAAGGATCAACAATAAAGAAGTCTCAAAGGATGCAATCAAGAAAGTGACCAAGGAGTTGATAAAGGATTGAAACCTAAAAGGAAAGAACCTAAGTTGCTATGCATGAAACCCCAAAAACCAGGAATTCTATTTCTATATTATCTTCTTATCCTTTCATTCATTTTTCCTATATTTTAGTACTTGTTTAGGGACAAGCAAGCTTTAAGTTTGGTGTTGTGATGCCAGGGCATCTAGGCTAGTTTCACTAACATTTTCTTTACTTTTTTAGGTTAGTTTCATGCATTTTCTTAGTGAATAAGACAAGTTTTGGATGAAAATACACTTACTCCTTGATTCAGGCAACTATTGTGAATTTCACACGATTTCATGAGGATTTTTGCTAGAATTGAATGATAAATTGATGATGCATAATCTCATGACTTTGGCTAGAGCTTTGATGTACTTTATTTGCTTTGGGAACAAGCTACTTCTAATAGTGTTACAGGAATTCAATCAATCTCAGGGAATGATTGATAAACCACTATTTTATGGTTTATCTTGTACTCAATTGAGTGGTTTTTATTAACTCTTTACCCACTTATTCATACTATTTGCATGGTTTTATATTTCCTTCCTAATTATGTGTTTTGATTGAAAGCATGCTTCTTTGGTCTTATATTTGCTTATTATTAATCCTCTCTTATTACCATTAGATGCCTTGATATGTGTGTTAAGTGTTTTCAGAGATTATAGGGCATGAATGGCTCAGAGGATGGGAAGAAAGCATGCAAAAGTGGAAGGAATACAAGAAGTTGGAGAAACTGCTAAGCTGTCCAGCCTGACCTCTTCGTACTCAAACAGCTATAACTTTAGCTACAGAGGTCCAAACGATGCAGTTCCAGTTGCGTTGGAAAGCTAACGTTCGGGACTTCGATTTGATATATAATTTGCTATAGCTGCCCCGACGCCAGGCAACGCGAAATCGTGGGTCACGCGATCGCGTGACCTGGCAGGAGCGCAACGCGCGCAGCCGCGTGGACGACGCGACCGCGTCACTTTTCCACAACCTGTATGGACCAGAAAGCGCTGGAAGTGACTTTTGGGCTACTTTTGATCCATTTTTCAGCCCAGAACACACAGATTAGAGGCTATAAAGTGGGGGAATGCATGTATTCATGAGGATGCTTTTCATAATTCACTTTCCATGATTTAGATTTAGTTTTGAGAGAGGGTCTCTCCTCTCTCTCTTAGGATTAGAAATTAGGAATTTTAGAAACTAGGATTTAGGACTTCTCTTAGCTTTCTAGAGTGACACTCGATCCAGGTTCAATATTCCTTTTTCTATTTAAATCTCTCTTTTATATTTTGATTACTCTGAAGCTTTTATTATGTTTGATTGATGTTGCCCAATTGGCTGTTGATATTTTCCGTGTTAGAATTGACATTTTTATTTAATGATATTTGTGGTATTTCAGTTTAATATTGCTTTCTTTTATTTACATGATTATTGCTTCCCATCTGAAGGCATTTTTATTCTAGCAGTTACAATTTTCTTTCCTTTTGGTCTTGGTTAAATAATTGGTAACTCTAGAGTTATCAAACTCATTGTTGACTGAAAATTGGAATTCATCCACTTAACTTACCTTTATAGTTAGAGGTTAACAAAGTGGGAGAAAAATCCAATTCTTATCACAATTGATAAGGATAACTGGGATAGGACCTCCAGTTCTTATACCTTGCCAAGAGATTTTATTAGTATTATTTTATTTTACTTATCATATAATATATTCGCACCTTACTTCCAAAACCCTAATTTCCAACTCATAACCAATAATAAGAACATACCTCCCTGCAATTCCTTGAGAAGACGACCCGAGGTTCAAATACTCGGTTATCAATTTATTTAGGGGTTTGTTACTTGTGACAACCAAAACGTTTGTACGAAGGGATTTTTGTCGGTTTAGAGACTATATCTACAACGCGACTGTTTTTATGACATTCTTTACTGGCAAAAATCCTAACGTCAAAATGGCGCCGTTGCCGGGGAATTGCAAACGTGTGCCTTATTATTGGTTATTGTAAATATTTCTAAAAAAAAAATTCTTTTGCTTGTTTATTTATTTGTGTTTTTAATTTTTATTAATTACTATGAATTCTCACCCCTCTCGCTTTGAGTTTGGTTCTAACTTTGTCGAAGGAAATAGAAACCACAGTAGGAATATGCATCAAGGTCAGACCAATCAAGGATGGATGGAGCCAAGAGGATCTAATCAACCCTTTAGGCAACAACACCCTCCAAGATATCATGGACAACGACCATTCTACAATGCATACCCAGCTGAAAGATATGGTGGACAACCTTGTAACTACGAACAAGTCCCACCCCGTGCCTATAGACCATCCTCTCAACATAACTTTGGACCACCACACTCACAAGCCCCTTTCCACCTTTCACCTCCATATGACCCCAATCCTTATTCACCACACCAACCACCATATGAACCATACACAGAACTACCACCTCAATATACACCATCTCCTTATCATTATCAAGATGAACCACCTTCCTACCATGAACCCTTTCTCCCAACAAATGAGTCCTCCTATCCCCCCCAAATCTCCTTGGAGAAAGCAATTGGTGATCTAAACTCTACTATACAAGCTCTCGCCGCCCAAATCGGATTACCAAATCCCTTCAACAATCAACCCTCACGCTCTAGTACACTTCCTTTTCAACCACAGAATAATCTCCCCATCCCATCACCACCATCCATGGAAGAGCACCCACATCCATCAATCCAAGAGCAAGATGATCCCAATTATGCTATTGATATGGAACAGGAAAGAAGGAATCATCTTTGCGAATCCATACTTCATAAAGAGATAGAGGAGGCCCTATGGGTAAGGGTAGGAGAGACCCTTGAAGATGAAAGAATAGTTGAAAGGAGTTGTGATAGAAAGAAAAACATCGAGGATGAGTATGATTTTATACCTAAACAACTGGACAAAGCAGCAATTATTAAAAAGGAAGAAGTGGTTGCAGACTTAAGAGATGCTGTACCTCCATTGGAAAGTCCAGTCACAGAGCCTCCTTCCACGGTGTTTGATGTTGATGTTGAGAAGAGCGTACAACCTCCAAGGCAGATCATGGTTGAAGATTTTGTAGAGGTTGATCAAGAGGTAGAAGATGTCAAATAAGAGCACAAGGGAGTGGAGCTTGAAATTACCTTGCAAAAGTTGTTGGAAACCCTTCCCCCTAAGTTGCCATCATCCTTCACAACATTCAAGTGGGTAAAATTCATATCCCATAGCTTTCTAATCCCAGTTAAATATGGGCTACTGGAGATGGATGGTCAACTTAGAGCTCTTTGCGGCATTAAGAGTAAGAGGAAGATGGCCAGTGATAAGAATTGTCAAGCAAGGTTCAACATGGTTGTGTGCTCAAAGTTTAAATGCAAAGGTTGGTGTAAGGCTCAACTGAATGGGTCTAGGAAGTTGTTTGGACACTTCAGTGAGAATTCTAAAACTGAACCACCCGGATGGAATCATGATAATCAACTTGAAGACGGGTACAAAAGCAAGGTTTGGGACCCCGGAATTCATTCCAACAATCAACACTCTTGGGGCCTTGTAACTTGCTTTAACTTACTCGAAGGCTTTCTGCGCCTAGTTTGGGACCCCGGAGGTTACTGGAGATACAAATATTGGTGGAGATTCCTGGATGAGTTCAAGCACAAGCCACCATAACAAGGAGCTCACCAAATGTCCAACTTAAGGACTTTAACTAAAAGTGCTAGGTGGGAGACAACCCACCATGGTATGATCATTTCTTTTTCAATTTTATTTCGTTTTGTTTGTTTTTATTTTATTTTATTTTATTATATTGAACCTAGAGTTTTGCATCACATTCATATTAACACTACATTCTGCATCTTTTCAGATTAAAAAAAAAAGCGAGCACGCGACGCGACCGCATCAGCGACGCATCCGTGTCGCAAGGAGATGAGAGAATAATAAATTGAATAGAGAGTTATGCAGGAGCAGGGCTGGAGGCGCACTATTAGCACAAATTGACTCCACACGAACGCGTCGATGACGCATCTGCGTCATTTGGAAAAATATCCTCCCACGCGACCGCGTCACCCACGCGGCCGCGTGACATGAAATCGGCGTAAAAAGGGTGTATGGCCAAAAGTTGAGCTGGAATTGGGCTGGACCCGTGCTAGTAGCACAAGCCCTGCCACGCGAACGTGTCACCCATGCGTCCGCGTCATATTGGAAATAAGGCCACCCGCGCGATCACGTCGACCACGCGACCGCGTCACCCACGCGACCGCGTCGCCAGCGTCGCACAACCTATCCAGATTAGTGCCAATTTTCTTATATTTTCTCTTCTAATCCTAATTTCTTCCTTCTCTCTCCTTTCTCACTTTCTTTTTTCTACTTCTCATTCTTTTTCACTTTCATTTTATTTTATTTAATTTATTTGCATACTTTCATTCATTGCAAATTTTATTTTTCTAAAAGTTATTATTGGTGTTCAAATATTCTTATTCAACTGTTACATCTTTTCTGGTATTTTCTTGGTGCTTCATGACTTGTTTAATTCTGATTGAGTAATATTATTTTAATCAATGCCAATCTTTTATACCTATAATACTTTTGCATTGACATGAATTTATATTCCTTCTCTCTTCCCTATTGTTGCAACTTTTTGCACTCTTGATTTGCCATGTCCTTCTATTATTTTCTCACTTGCATGTTGTAGCTACCATGTAATTGAGACCCTTATTTTTGGCATTAACCAACCCCTGTTTTATTTGTTTTTTATCTTTGCTTTGGGTTACTTTGCTTCCCTTTTTCTTTCAGGATGGCCACCAGGAAGAGACCGGAAGACGTTTACATGGGAGAGACAAACAAGTTCCTACGCACATTCCTTGATGAGAAAAGCATCAGTTGGAGCAACCCGTCCACCTGCACATCTCAGCATGCACCGAGGACGGTGCAATCTTTAAGTGTGGGGAGGTCGATACCGATCTCCATGGGTTAGTACTTTCCTGTCTCAAACACCAATATTTTATTTTCTTTGTTAATTGTTGCATTTGCATATTTAATTTCATGTTTATTTGATTTTTGCATTTAGTTACTGCTTGGTTAAAATAATAAGTTTCTTCTTAAGATCCTATTTTTTGAAAAATTTTACTAATTTAAATTGAAAATTTTTTTTGTTAAATTTGTTTGAAGTTGTATTTGGAACATGGTTTTTGAGCTAAAGAACACACAACCTGTGAGATTTTGAGCTTATTTACATGGTTATATTATTTAACCATAAATATTTTATTCCTGTGTATTTCCTTCTCCATGATTGTAATCTGTATTTTGTTCGAGTCTATATGTCCTTTGTTTAGTATATTTACATGCTTGCGTATGATTGAGGCCATATTTGATTATCAACTCACTTACCCCAAATAAGCCTACCTTTTACATCACCTTTGTTAATCCCCTTCTGTTCTATAACCACATCACTAGCCTTAAGCGGAAAACAAATTAATTATCCTAATTAAATCTTTGGTTAGCTTAAGATAGAGATTGTGTAGCAAATAAGTGTGGGGAAATTTTGGGAACATGGGTTGATAAGGGAATGTAACATGTTTCTAATTTATTTGAATATTAGAAATTTGGGAACCTACTCATGAAAAACCAAAATAAGAAAAATAATAGAAAATCCATGTGCATTGATAAGTTATGTTTATTTCTCTACAAAAAAAAAGAGAAAAAAATAATATATAAATAAATAAAGGGGACAAAATTACCCCAATGTTAAGTTAATAAAAAAATCAATGCACATGTAATAAATTAAAAAGAAAAAGTTGATACATGAGTATGGGAATTATACAAAAGTGGGAATTATGGGTAGCTAGGCATGAATTTAAAAGTATATAGAGTATATGTATATTAGGTGAGAGTTTAGGTTAATTAAAGATTCAATTTATAAAGCTCACTTAGCCATATATATACCTTTACCCTTACCTTAGCCCCAGTACAACCTTGAAAAAGACCTCATGACGTTTGCATTGGTATATTAAATATTGTTGATTGGTTAGATGAAGAACAAGGTTTAGAAAGCATGACTAGAGAAGAGTAGAGTGAATAACCCTATACACTTGAGAGATTAGAGTGATACACACTACCAGTGAGGATTCAATGCTTGATTCTATGTTCCCTGCTTTCATGAGCTGTCTTCTTACAAGTTTACTTGCTTTTTATTATATGATTTGAATTAGTGAAATCTGGTTTATGTTTGTTTTGAAGAGCTTATTTACTTTTAACCAAGTAGGTAGAAACATTTTTTTGCATGTAGTTGCATTCATATAGATAGGTTGCATTTCATACATTCTACCATTCCTCTTCATCTTTACAGTCTCTCTTGAGCTTAGCATGAGGACATGCTAATGTTTAAGTGTGAGGAGGTTGATAAACCACTATTTTATGGTTTATCTTGTACTCAATTGAGTGGTTTTTATTAACTCTTTACCCACTTATTCATACTATTTGCATGGTTTTATATTTCCTTCCTAATTATGTGTTTTGATTGAAAACATGCTTCTTTGGTCTTATATTTGCTTATTATTAATCCTCTCTTATTACCATTAGATGCCTTGATATGTGTGTTAAGTGTTTTCAGAGATTATAGGGCATGAATGGCTCAGAGGATGGGAAGAAAACATGCAAAAGTGGAAGGAATACAAGAAGTTGGAGAAACTGCTAAGCTGTCCAGCCTGACCTCTTCATACTCAAACGGTTATAACTTTAGCTACAGAGGTCTAAACGACGCGGTTCTAGTTGCGTTAGACAGCTAACGTCCGGGGATTCGATTTGATATATAATTTTCTATAGCTGCCCCGACGCCAGGCGACGCGAACGCGTCGGTCACGGGATTGCGTGACCTGGCAAGAGCGCAACCCGCACGGCCGCGTGGACGACGCGACCGCGTCACTTTTCCGCAACCTGTACGGACCAGAAAGCGCTGGAAGTGACTTCTGGGCTGCTTTTGACCCAGTTTTCAGCCCAGAACACACAGATTAGAGGCTATAAAGTGGGGGAATGCATGTATTCATGAGGATGCTTTTCATAATTCACTTTCCATGATTTAGATTTAGTTTTGAGAGAGGGTCTCTCCTCTCTCTCTTAGGATTAGAAATTAGGATTTTTAGAAACTAGGATTTAGGACTTCTCTTAGCTTTCTAGAGTGACACTCGATCCATGTTCAATATTCCTTTTTCTATTTAAATCTCTCTTTTATATTTTGATTACTCTGAAGCTTTTATTATGTTTGATTGATGTTGCCCAATTGGGTGTTGATATTTTCCGTGTTAGAATTGACATTTTTATTTAATGATATTTGTGGTATTTCAGTTTAATATTGCTTTCTTTTATTTACATGATTATTGCTTCCCATCTGAAGGCATTTTTATTCCAGCAGTTACAATTTTCTTTCCTTTTGGTCTTGGTTAAATAATTGGTAACTCTAGAGTTATCAAACTCATTGTTGACTGAAAATTGGAATTCATCCACTTAACTTACCTTCATAGTTAGAGGTTAACAAAATGGGAGAAAAATCCAATTCTTATCACAATTGATAAGGATAACTGGGATAGGACCTCCAGTTCTTATACCTTGCCAAGAGATTTTATTAGTATTATTTTATTTTACTTATCATATAATATATTCGCACCTTACTTCCAAAACCCCAATTTACAACTCATAACCAATAATAAGAACATACCTCCCTGCAATTCCTTGAGAAGACGACCCGAGGTTCAAATACTCGGTTATGAATTTATTTAGGGGGTTTGTTACTTGTGACAACCAAAACGTTTGTACGAAGGGATTTTTGTCGGTTTAGAGACTATATCTACAACAAGACTGTTTTTATGACATTTTTTACTTGCAAAAATCTTAACGTCAATGATCATACCTCATCATCCAAGGAAACAGACAAGGATGCAAATTCTAGGATGAGAATACCAAGGAAGGCATCATGAGGTTATATCTAACTATCTCAAAATGCAAAATTTTAATTGAAAATTCATTGAATGAAATCTTCATATTCTTCTTGTTCCTCTTTATTCACATCCAAGTGTGCTAGTTTAATGTCCTCTCTGCATTTCTACCTTTCTTAATTGTATGCATGTCCTTTAAGTTAATCAAAAAGAAAATGTTATGAAAAGAACAAGAGTGGAGTTATTTTGTGAAGTAAGTTCTGAATGTTTGTGGTAGGGTGATTAGTAAGCTAAGTTGGTTCACCAAACAAGGAAAGAAGGCAACTATCTATCCTGAATCCGATGCTTGAAACACATCCTATGAGACTAACTAAATAATAAGATCCCAATAAGAAAAAGAAAGAGCAGTAAAAGTGAAAAGGAAAGAAACACAATAAAAAACAATGGTAGGCACCAAGGGTTTTAAGATTGAGGCATGTGTCTGTGGTGTTCATGTGCAAGGGATATGCTTGGATGAATAAGCTCTTAGGGGTGCCTCATCACTTGGTAACTTGGATTAACTAATCCGGGATTATCAGCTGAAAGTCCACTATCAAGAGTGACCTTTGCTACAGAACACTTAGTAACCCAAAGAGGTGATGGACACCAAGGTCTCAAGAAAGAAAAATAACAAACCATGTGCCTGTGGTGTGTATGTATGAGGGAAAGAGACTTGAAGGAGTAAGTCATCAGGGGTGTCTTAACACCTAGCACCTTGAACCAACTGGTTCGGGAGTGTTGGCTGAAAGCTTATCATAAAGACTCGCTCTCTTACAATGCACTTAGCCAAAAGAAGAATGCAATAAATCTTGAAAAAATAGGGGAGGAAGGATCAACAATTAAGAAGTCTCAAAAAATGCAATCAAGAGAGTGACCAAGGACTTGATAAAGGCTTGAAACCTAAAAGGAAAGAACCTAAGTTGCTATGCATGAAACCCCTTAAACCAGGAATTCTATTTCAATATTATCTTCTTATTCTTTCATTCATTTTTCCTATATTTCAGTACTTGCTTAGGGACAAGCAAGCTTTAAGTTTGGTGTTGTGATGGCAGGGCATCTAGGCCAGTTTCACTGACCTTTTCTTTACTGTTTTAGGTTAGTTTCATGCATTTTCTTAGTGAATAAGGCAAGTTTTGGATGAAAATACACTTACACCTTGGTTCAAGAAACTATTGTGAATTTCACATGATTTCATGAGGATTTTTGCTAGGATTGAATGATAAATTGATGATGTATAATCTCATGACTTTGGCTAGAGCTTTGATGCACTTTATTTGCTGGATTTCATGACAAAGGAAGCAAGGAAGAACCACCTTAGTACTCACGTTAATCTAGTTAACGTGACCACTAACGTGGAATGGTAAATAGCTTGCAACGTTAATGAGAAAAGTGATCACCAATAACGCCTGCGAAGCCATCATAAGCCCACGTTAATTGCCACGTTAACTAGGTTAACGTGGTAGTTAACGTGGAGACAAAAGAAAGCTCCAACGTTAGTGGTAAACGTGAACACCACTAACGTTCCAAGATTTGGCAATAAGCCACGTTAAGAGTCACGTTAACTTAGTTAGCATGAACTCTAACGTGGAAGAGAGGAACAATGCCAATGTTAGTGACACTCACCTTTGTCACTAACGTTGGATCAAACTAGCATTGCCCACATTAGTGGTAACGTTAAGACCACTAACGTGAAAGTTAACGTGGAGCTAAGATTGATGAGCCAACGTTAGTGAGACTCACCTTTGTCACTAACGTTGGAGATGGCATTCACTACCACGTTAGTGGCCACGTTAAACTAGTTAACGTGAGCTCTAATATGGAGAGTAGGGGCATTTGGAGCGTTAGTGACAAAGGCAAGTGTCACTAACGCTCTCGAAGGTGAGGCATAACCACGTTAAGAGCCACGTTAGTTACACTAACGTGAACTCTAACGTAGGGACAAAGGGCACAAGGCAACGTTATTGGGAAAGGTGAGTCCCAATAATGCTTGCGAAGGTTTATGAGGCAATGTTATTGGGAAAGGTGAGTCCCAATAACGCTTGCAAAGGTTTACAAGGCTACGTTAGTGGTCACATTTGTGCCACTAACGTTGGAGTTAACGTGGGCTATATGGGGTTGGAACGTTAGTGAAAAATGTAATTGCCACTAACGTTCTCGAACCCACAATGTCACTTAACGTAACTTCACTAACGCCCATGCCTAATTCATACTTCTCTGCAAGCTGAGCCCACTAAAGATTGTAACTGCTTCAACTCAAGATCTAAGGCCCACATCTAAGACTTGAAGAACTCAATTGAAGATCAAGAGAAGTAGTATATATAGGAGTAGTTTTGAACTATAGAGAAGCTTGGCAATTGGGAGAACTATCCTCTGTATATTTACTTTTCTGCACTTTTAGCAGAGCATGTATTCTTTTCTGCCATTTTTCATTTCTAGAGCTATGAACAACTAAACCCCTTTCATTGGGTTAGGGAGCTCTGTTGTAATTTGATGGATCAATTATATTTTCATTTCTCTTCTTCTTTATTCTTTTTTGATTTACTAGAAAGCTTTCGATCTCAATTCAATTGGTTAGTTGTCTTGGAAAAGAAACTCTCCATAATTGGATCTCCTTTGAGCCTTGGAAAAGGGATGAGGAGATCATGCTATAAATGCTTTCTCATGTGTCTGGGCAGATATAGTGATATGTAATCCTTCCAACACCTTGATTTGGAAATACATGTGGTATAATCAATGACCACACTTCATCTCTTCCCATGAGCAATTAAATCAAGGAATTGGGAAATTGTTCAAGCTTAGAGAGATTGGGTTGCCAAGGAATTGGAACCCAATCACCTAAGATTGCCAAGGAGATCAATAGATGCTTTGATTGAGGAAGAGATGAAAATGAATTTGATTCGGAGAATACAACATCTCCTGACCCCAATGAATTCCCCATTTTTGATCTTACCTATTCTCTTTACTTTCTGCCATTTATTTTCATGCTCATTCCCCTAAATCCCCATTTAAGATTCTGCACTCTATTTTCTGCTATTTACTTTCCCGCCATTTAATTTTCTTCAATTCTCAAACTACATCCTGTTTAGTTCAACTAGCATACTCTTCCAACTAAAGTTGCTTGACCAATCAATCCTTGTGGGATTTGACCTCACTCTATTGTGAGTTTTTACTTGACGACAATTCGGTATACTTGCCAAAGGAAAATTTGTTGAGAGACAAGTTTTCATGCATCATATATCCGGTAGTTGCAAAGCTTCATCATGTTGTTGGGAAGTTAGCACAATTTTTAGTTGCTTTGGTGGAATAAAACTAAGGAATATCAAATCTGAATACTAACTAGCTTGATTTAGTGGTAGGGAGATGATTACGAAGTTTAAAGAATTTAGCTTTGAAGGCTATAAAATTTTAATTTATGCTATTGTTCTTATCTAATAGCATGTACTGATAAATTGTATAACTTTATGGAGCTACTAAGGAAACCTTCCCTAATGGCAATGGCACTGGTACAACCGAATTAGGAGCATATGTATTCTTAATGCCAGACTAGCTTTGGTTTTCAAAATATGGCACAATTAGCTTTCTAATTTGATGTTTTCTTATATTAGTGTACTTCTTCCCTTTTGGTTTTCAATACATGGCCCAAATACATAGCTACCAAAGAAACCTTCCATTTTTTTGGCTGTTGTTGTAGTTTGTCTTTTTAAAATCAGAGTATTGCAATCAAATAGTGACAAAATAAATTCACAAAATTAGAAGAGTGAAAGCAGGAAGTGTTTGCATATATCCTTTAATTTGTATGATATTTATACATATAAAATGAATAATAAGATAAGGACTTAAATTTCTATCTTTAGATCCACTCCTTTCGGTAAAGTTTAATTTATATATCTATAGCAATTGGAAAGTGTAAACTAAAAATGTTGTTTGTGATTTTTCTCCTTTTCCAATTATACTTTTTTTTCACTCTTAGCTTAGTTTTTTTTTATCTTTATTAGATACTTTTTTGCATACTTTGTTAGATACGAATTGTTAGTTTCATGATTACTTGGGATGTTTCTTTTGAGTATTAGTGGTTGACTTCTAGGAATTCTTTAGAATTAATAAGCTCTTAATGAGAAAAATCACTTATTGTTAGTCTAAACATTATTAGTATTAGAAATGTATAGTTTTATATTTGATTTACTATTTTTTATTTTGTTTACAGAAAAACCATGTTAAAAGGGAAAACGAACTTAATTAAGGTCACAAATTTTGAATAGTAAATGTTAGAGAGTAAAAGTCATGTAGTTGTGGACATGATGATGATAAACTTGTTACTTACCTATTTCAATTATCTTTTGTTATTGTATTTTTTGCAAAATTAGATGATATAGTTCAAGGTTGTTTAGACTAATGTTATAGTATTTTGAAAAATGATGATGATATAATTAGAAGTAGTTATGACTTAGACTAGTATCATGGTATTTTGCAATGATGATATAATGTGACTGTAGATCTTAAATAATACTTTATAAAACAAATTTGATGGTATATGTTCAAATAGTTAAATAGTTAAGGTTATTTATTGATAATAAATTAAAAAAATAATTAGAACTAATTTCAATACAATATGAGAAAATTATTGTAAATAAATAATTACATAATCACAAAAAACCGTTGTCAAAAGTTACAAAAGGCAATGGTGTTAAAACCATTGCCAAAGGCAACTATAAAATGGCAATGGTATTTAAACCGTTGCAAAAAACAACACTGAAGGCAACGCTTTTAAACCGTTGGCTTTGTAAAATAACAAAATTACAACCGCTTAAAACCGTTGCCTATCCAGTTATGGTTTTAAACCTTTTCATCATGGAAGAGAACGGTTCTAAGCCATTGTCTATCTAGTAACGGCACTAAACCGTTGTTTAAAAATGGTTGTCAAAACTGTTGCCTATGCCAATCACTATGGCAACGGTTTTTTTTTGGTTGTCGTTGCCTTAGGTAAAAAACCGTTGCCTATGAGTATTGACAATGACCGCATATACCATAGGTCAAAAACTGTTGCCAAATCGTTGCCTAAGGTTTTAGGAACAGTTTTTTTATCTATGACAACGGTTTTCGACCGTTGCAAAAACTCTTATTTGTTGTAGCGCGCGTACACATGAGCATGCATGTTAGCCCATTACGCGTACGCATTACTCTTTCTTGTGCACGCATGCGTACTAGGCAGAATCAACTGGTCACGCATGAGAATTTTGCGTATGCAAAATCCCCATGTCACGCGTATGCGTAGGCGACACGTACGTGTGGGCATGCGATTTTGCCTGCGTATGAGATGCATGCGTACGCATGTAATGCAGCAACACAAAAAAGCTGCTAAGATCACATTTTTCAGTTTACGCACCAAACTTTGATTGTGCATAACTTCCTCATTTTAAAATACTTTTCCTCCAATCTTTGAACGGCATAAACATCTTGGATCCAATTTTATTTTTAATCAAATTTGACATAAATCCAGGGTCCAGAGACTAAGTTATGCTCTGCCAAAGTTGGCCAAAAATAACAATTTTCACAAAAACCAATAAGCTCAATTTTCAAAATAAACTCTTCTCAAACCACTTTTAATTCAACCAACATTTTATCAGTTTAGCCTCAACCACATTCCAACTTTCTCATACAATCTACAACCTACTTAATTTATTCACTTTAATCAATCTCAAACTTAATATTTCAAGTACAACAATATACAATACACATTCATCACCTTACCAATTCTCCATTTTCATTAAATTCCAACCCAATACTTCCAATTCCACAATATTCAATATACAATATCATTTACAATTCACAAGCACCAATAACAAGAACATCATTTACACCCTCAAAAACCAATAATTACGTAATCCATATAATCCATTATAATCAATCAAAAACATCCCAAATTTGATACCTATCATAGGGTCTCTAGCCTAAGAAATCACAAAATCTTAAGTGCTTTACTTAGGGATAAGGATCTTACCATACCCAAGGATCAAAGGGGTGAGATTAACCCTCCTCTTCAAGCTAATTAGCTCCTATAACATCAAAGAGCTCAAAATCTCAATATTTTTACTCAAGAATTTCAAATTCAAAGGGCTGAAAAATTGGAATAAAAATGTGGGTTACCTCAGAAATGAAGTTATGGGCTATGTAGAGATCAACGTTGCGGTCGCGTGCCCGTAAACAGTGCGGCGATCGGAGCTCCGGATCAAAAGTTTCAAGGATTCGAAGATTGAGTGAAGGTTTATGATGGTTGGAAGATGTTCTTCCTCCTTGCTACACCAGCAGCGTGTTTAGCATGCAAGGGATAGAGAAATGAGCTGAGCTCATTTATTTAAGCAAATGGGTTGGGCCCAGGGGGCCAGTTTGAGCTCTGTGCAAGCTCGATTTGCTCGGTTTGTCCCGTTTGGCCCAATCTTGGGCCAAATTCTTTAAAATTAGTGTCAAAATTCTTATTTTAATTTTCTCTATCATATTAAACCATAAAAATCACATTTCTTATTTTATTGAATAAATCTTAATTTATGAATTAATTATTTATTAAATAACTGGGTTTTACATTCTACCCACCTTAATAGGAATTAAGCCTACAAAATTCGAATTCAGTTAGCTGAAAATAAGTGAGGCTAGTCTGTCCCTATTTGTAATTCAAGTTCCTCGGTGCATCCTTGTCTCTGGTTCGATTCCAAACAACCCTTACTAATGAGACTTCTCTTATAATTTCTTGAAGCTTACCTCATACTCAAAACGTTGATGTCATTTCAGTTAAACTAATTTAGGTTGTAAGACATGCGTTTATTTCAGAAGCGTGCTTTAGAAGTTATGAAATGTGGAGTACATCAAATATGTTTGAAAATGCTAATTTGTTGAAATCATCTTCACCAACGCGTATCTCCCTTCTTCAAACTTAAGGAATTTTCTCCTTAGGTCCACATAACCCTTTTGTTGGCTTTTCGTAGTGAGAATCTTAAATCGGCGTCTTTGTTGTCTCGGCTATCAATACTCAGGAACTAAGATATTTGATTCTTCTAGTTTCAAACCAATGCAAAGGCGTCTAGTGCACCGTAAAACCGCACCATCTCCTTGATGTATAGTCTCGTTAATATCTCTGATAATTAGTTTGCTCCGATTGATGGAATCGACTTGGTCACTTGTTCCACGATTATCTAACAGTATCACCTTCTGTCCTAGACCTCGGCAATCTATTCCGAAATAAATGGCTATCCTTTCTCACTTTATGTGTAGAACCTTCAATGGTTGCAGCATTTCGAATGGCTTCTGTTGGTCACTTTTTATTTTTTAACATGTCAACTACTTAATCACACGCGCCGCCATGTCATTTCACCGTGTCAACTACTTTATCGTGAGCTTCAGATGACAGTTCATGTGTCAATTTTTGACATTAGGCACACTAATCTCTTCCTATACCTTCAAATCTGTTTCTTCATTCCTCTAAGTTTCTTCCTTGTCTTCCTCAACCACTTCTCGATTTTTTTGTTCAACAGACTTCAATATCCTTGATAGTTTCTTATCCTCTTTGGTCATACGAGTAATACTCAGAGATTTTCTGCTTAGGCATTCACCAACACTTCATGAAGTTGTGTTTGCACGCATCCTAAATTAAGTTTGGGTATCTAATGACCAGAATTCACTACCCACATATAATGAATCTGTTCTTTGGCAAGCGCACCAAATTGTCGTCAAGTAATAACCCACAATGGCGTGGGATCATATCCACAGAGATTAATTGGATTAAGCAAGCAATAGTTAATTAACTAGCCTAGTTAGACAAGCACCAATGGATGATAAGTAACAAGGAATTGTAAATAACATAAAAGTAAATGAAAGCAATAAAGTGCAAGAAAGTAAATGGCAAAGAAAGTAAAGTACAAGAAAGTAAAGTGCTGGAAATGTAAAGTGTAAAAAAGTAAATGACTATAAAGTAAATAAAAGAAAGAAAGATAAAATAAACATTAGGATCAAGAGATATTGCATTCACCAGATTAATTGATTTCATCTCATCTTCAATCATGCAACTCATTGACCTCTTGGCAATCATGATTGATTGAGCCCCAATTCCTTGGTGACTCAATCTCTCAAATATTGATCAATAGCCAATTCCTTAGTCTAATTGCTCATGAGAAGAGATGAAGAATGGTCCCTGATTATACCACACATTATCATAGGTCCAAGTAGAGGGAGGATTATATGTCACCATATCCAAACACCAAAACGCAAATCCTACTCAAGTGTGAGAAAGAATTTCAAGCATGGTTTTATGTTTCCTCTTCCAAGGTTCCCATAAAACCCAATTGCATTCAATCTCTTTTCCAAGATAATTGAATGCTAGAATGAAGAACGAAATTCCTTCTAGTAAATCAAAGAAAGATGAATAGAAGAAGAAGAATAAAAACAATCAATCCATTGAAAAATAATAGACCTCTCTTTCCCAATGGAAAGAGTTAGTAATTCATAACTAAATTATTTACAAAGTAAGAAAGAAAAGAGGAAAATTGATGGTGAATGGATAGGGTCCTAAGACTTCCCTCAATCTAGCATGCCTAATTCTATGAAACTAAGGCCTTTATATAGGCTCTTCCTAAATTACAAACTAAAATAAAATTGAAAGCAAATTACAATGAAATAAAAATAAAGTATTCTATATGCTTCTTGTGGCATTGATTGGCTGATAATTGTAGCTTGAATGAGAGTTGGAGTGGGCTTGGTTAAAGGTTGGGGGCTGTAAAAAAAAATTTGGCATGTGGTTCCAAGTGCCACTCCCACTTGATTTTGCCCTTTGGAGTATGACCTACTTTGCAATGTTGAAAGTATGGAGTTGTTTGGGCCTCAAAATGAATGTACATCATAAAGTATTATATATGGTTAGAAAGCCCTGGATGTCCGCTTTCCAACGCTATTAGAATCAACTCATTTGGAACTTTGTAACTCAAGTTATGCCCATTTGAAGATGACTAGCTCAAGCGATTTGGTCTCATCTTCACTCGCCTCTCAAACGATTAGCATCTAAAGGTTGAATCCGTTCCATTCCTCTTCCTCGCAGTTCACTGTCACTGGGCTTCGAATAATAACTCCGCACAGTTCTCAACATTTTCGATCCCTTAGATATAATCCAACCCGCTTCTGCTGCGTCACTCTGACTCTTAACCTTAAAGAGCCTAGCCACTCCTCTAAGTTTACTAAATATCGCTCTGTCTCAACAACTAAAAGTCTTCAACTTGGACTTTACGATTATCGATGCTTGTCATGCATTATGAATGAATATCACATATTAATAATGTGCAAACAAGTTAGAAATCCAACTGCTAGTTCGTGATTACCTTGAGTCTGAATCAGATTTGGCTGCAACCTAGTGTTTCCTACGTGGACAATCTCGATCTATATCCCCTGGCTTCCCGCGCTCGTAACATACACTTGGCCCGGCCCTACATGGTCTGTTTGGGTGGTATTTCTTGCATCTTGCGCACCTTAAGTCTTCCGGTTGAGTACTAGTCTGCCCTTCTGAAATCGGATCCGGACGGTTGTCGTCCCTTTGGTCATTATTCCGGCGAATGTTAAGTGACATAATGGTCCCTCTTGAAACTTGGGCCCTTGGTGTAATCTTTGTCTTCTTTCCCTTTTTCTTTGCGAAAGATTCTCGGCGATTACTGCTAGCCACCTCGGTCCTTCTTAAGCTTTTGCCCGCTGTTTGACCCGTGTTAGTTAACTCTGGATAACTCACTATTTCCCCTGATACCATTGTTTTTGAGACATTATTTAAGCCTTCATTTTCATTAGCACCGTCGTTGCCAATTTTAGCTTGTTGTTCCATCCTACCCCTCGTTCGGCTAGTCGCAGAAGCCATAATGCCAATGGCAGCAACAGCACTCGCCATCGCAGTCACGCAATCGGTCAAGGTACATACCAAACATTGTTACCTCTCCATCCTTGACCCCTATTATGCCCCCGACCACATCCACGAGGCGCCATTTGGTTCTTGTTCACTCCAAACAAGTGATATTAATGTGATCAGTCTTAATATCGCAAGTCTAATACTTCAAAGTTCCAAATGAACACTCATGAACATTCATGCCATATATATATCAGTTAGATATCCGAGTTAGCATGTATAGACACTCAAAGTATGCCCAAAAGCATAGTCAGTTCGTCCCTCAGGCTCTATAGGAACGAACTGCTCTGATACCATAATGTAACACCTTACCACACAGAGCTTTACACCTAGGATGTAAAACAGAGATGGCGAGGCGCTATGACCTATAAAAGAAAAATTACATATTAAATATAGTGAAAAATGTTTATAACTAGGAGCCTTTGAAGAAAGGGATAAAGCAAAAATCGCTAAATCGAAAAGCGAAACGCTCACAAAATGATAAAGTATACGAACAAGATAGAATCAGCTAAGGAATCAATATACCAAGAGTTCCAAAATACATATAACAGAACTCAAGACCTGGCTCGCAAAGATAAACCTGCCCGAGTGAATAAGTGTGTGTGTGTGTGTGTGTGTATATATATATATATTAAAAAACCCAAAATACACCCAAAATATAGAGTTACAGAACCTATTTCTCCAAAATGATCTCTAAGAGGAATCAGTACAACATATATATAATAGGTGGAGATAATAAGTATCTAAGCAAATACAAATAACCAAAATAAGCCCAAAAGATAAAGGTCTTCAGAACATCAGAAGCATCCAGCATGCCTCAGTGAGGAGCCTCACGTCCTACATCTGACAACCACAAAATCCATAAGGGTGAGAACCGGAGGTTCTCAGCATGGTAACAGTACCCACATATCTAACATATAATATCCTGAGAAAGCTGAAGGCAATCCTAGAACTTCCAACGGATAATTAAAGCTTAAAAACATAACTAACCCATAAAGATAAAACAGGAAACTAGCTAGGGGTCTTCAGAGCTATCTAAAACTCCCCTTTCCAACTCCTTTAAACCTCCCAACCACCAACAAAACCAAAGTGCCACAAACACAATTATTTCAAGCAAGGAAATCACAAATAGAAAGCATATACAGCAAATAAAGCAGGTATCAAATAGTTTATGCAGTCACTTAGGCAATCCATATAAATCACACCAAACAAACCTGTAGATGCATATGATGCATGCCAGTCCTGGTGGTTGATGAGCCTCATTTGTCGGTTATAAAGCTAACCTGACAAGTCCTAGTAGCTAACCATTAGACTATCCATCTGTTGTTGATAGATGAGAATTTGCATTGGTTTGGATTTTTCCACTTAAAATAACTTCCATTGCAAGTATAGAGCAAACCGACAACCAACTCCCACCATCAAAGTTTAAAATTTTTAATTCAAATTAACCGAGAGTAATCAAACCTCGGGTCATGTTCCCTAGGAACTAATGCCTAAGAGCACACAATTTTTGTTGTAGAAAGCAAAGGGTGTTTTCAATAAAAAAGCAAACAATAAAGAGATAAAAGAACGATTAAAATTGCAATTAATAAACTAATAAAGGAACTAAAGAGCTATGTATGTAATATGAACAAGTAAGACTAAATATTGATGGAAATGTGGTTCAAAACAAAAATGGAGCCTTGACTTGGGATGAGTTATGGAATTTCTTCCTTGCCATAACCACAACTATGATAAATATGATGGATTAATCTCACTAAGTCCACCCTTAACATCGAAGAGTAAGTCAAGTGAGCATAATTGTTATTAATCCACAAATCCTAGCTAACTTACTAATTACCTTAGTAAGTTACTAGCGTTAGTGGAAACAATAACAACTAACAACCTAAGAATTATCACTAAATATCGGACATTATGACTCTAGCATTCCATAATTTCATTTCCCCAAGCCGAGGGATGGAAATCTACCCCATAATCAAAATTGGAATTTCATCAAACACATAGTGAGAATAATCAATAAACATGGCAAAATTGGAAAAATGATAAAAACTATGAACCACAAATGATCAAAATCAACACTAATAACTCAAACAAACATGCAATAACCAACAATCATCAAAATCATTAACTAGAAATCAAATTTGCAAAACTATGTATTGATGGGCGGAATTCACTATCCTTCCCCAATAATATTGATGAATCCACTCTTTGCAAGCGCACCAAAATTATCGTCAAGTATTAACCCACAATGGAGTGGGATCGTATCCACAGAGATCGATATATTTGAGCAATTTTAATCAATTGGTGAATTAGTCAAGCTCAACAGATTAACTTGTGTGTGCAAAATTATAAATGGCAGAAACATAAATGGCAAAAGAAATAAAAGAAAGCAATAAAATGTGGAAATGGAAATAACAAGAATGTAAAGGGTAATGGGATTTTGCAGAATGTAAGTAAATCTATAAAAGAATGGGAGAGATAAGAATGGGGGAATTCATTGAGATAAGGAGATATTATCTCTTTGGATTAATTCCAGCTCATATATTCTTCAATCATGCAACTCATTGACCTCTTGGCAATCATGATTGATTGAGCCCCAATTCCTTGGTGACTCAATCTCTCAGATCTTGATCAATAGTCAATTCCTTGGTCTAATTTCTCATGAAGAGAGGTATGTTTGGTCCCTATACCACACATCATCATAGGTCCAGGTAGAGGGAGGATTGTATGTCACCATATCCAAACACCAAAACTCATATTCTACTCAAATGTGAGAAGGGATTTCTAGCATGGTTTCATGTTTCCTTTTCCAAGGTTCCCATGAAACCCATTTTGCATTCAATCTCTTTTCCAAGTTAATTAAACACTAAGCATTAAAATCGAAATTTCTTCTAGAAAATCAAAGAGAAGATGAAGAGAAAAAGAAATTCACTATGATTAATCCATCAAGTAAATAGAGCTCCCTTTCTCAATGAGAGGGAATTTAGCTACTCATAGCTTAGAGAGAAAGTACAAAAGATGGAAGAGATGAAGTGTGAAAACTAAAAGTGAAATACCCAAAAGCTAAACTCTATGACTTGCTAACTCCTTTTCCAATACTTCCAAGGGTATTTATACTACTCCTAGATCTAACAAATAAAAGAAAATTACAAAAGTGAAAAGAAAATTACCATTTGGAGGGAAAGGAAACTCAACAAACGTGATCTTCTAGCTGGCGTGTGACTAGCGCTTCTCTAGCATGTCACGCTCCTTCTGTTTCTGATTTGGTGTGCCACGCCTCTTCATTCAAGTGGAATGTCGTCCTCTGTTTCATCCCTGGCGTGCCACGCCTTCAAGCCTAAGTGGCACGCCCAGGACATTTTAAAGGGCAAAGTAGCCTGGCGTGCCACACCTTCGAACCAAAGTGGCACGCCCAAGGCATTTTTAAGGGCAAAGCAACCTGGTGTGCCACGCTTTCGAACCAAAGTAGCACACCCAAGGTCACTTCCCTTATCTCTATGCTTCTGGAGATTTGTACCAGCATAGCACGTCCAGGGTCGGCGTGCCACACCCTTCTTAAGGCTTCACCCCCTTGCCGGCGTGCCATGCCTCGTCATCCAAGTGGCACGCCTGAGTTCATTGGCTCATCTTCTTCCTCTCTGGAAAATACTACCAGCGTGCCATGCAATGAGACTGGCGTGTCACGAACTTCATTTGCTTCTTCTTCTTGCTGGCGTGCCATGCCTCATCTCCCAAGTGGCACGCCTGAGTTCACGGGCCCTTTAATTCCCTCTCTGGAAAACACTACCAGTGTGTCATGCCCTTCATTTGCCATGGTCCCAGATGTTGGCGTGCCACGCCTAGATGTTCAAGTGGCACACCAAAGTGAGATAATTAAGCTGGCGTGCCACGCCTTCGATACCTAGTGGCACGCCCAGCTTTATTTGGTCTCCTTAGGTGCTAGCATGCCACGTCTCATTACTCAAGTAGCACGCCTTAGTGGGAATTCTTGAGCTGGCGTGCCACGCCTTCGATACCAAATGGCACACCCAGCTTTTGCGTTGTATCCTTGTTCACTGGCGTGTCATGCCTTGTTACTCAAGTGGCACGCCCATTCAATTGTGGGTCTTATAAGCTTGGCGTGCCACGCCTTAGTCCTCAAGTGGCATGTCCAAGTGAACTCTGGGGCTGACGTGCCATGCCTTCGACATAAAGTGGCACGCCATAGTGATGGCTCTTCTAGTAACGAGTTTGCGTGCCACGCCCCTTTGATGTTCTTCAATTTTGCTCTCTGGATTGTTGTACCAGCGTGCCACACCCAACTTCTAGCGTGCCATACCAACACATTTTGTGGCATTTGTTCTAAGTGGCACTCCTGCTTCACACGCCCCACTTGTTTTGTTGTTTTCTTTCCCATTTTTGATGTCTTCACCTGAAATCCAGCACAAACTCATTTCAAAACAATGTACTATGATATTCATCAATTAAGGCATGAATTTCAATGATCAAATGAGATTATGCCTCTTTTATGGTCCTTTTTTGTGCAATAAAAAGGGTAGATGATGTAAGTCATCATAACACCAAACTTAAGCTTTGCTTGTTCCAAGCAAATCAATGTGAGTGGTCTTTCTGGTGAATTGAGACTTGACCTTGAATGTATGCACTATAAAACTAGGAATTAGACTAAGTGCTCAACACATGCATCAGTGCTTTGAATATCACAAAGATCTCCTAGATCCTTAAGGGTTTTTCTATGTATGTGTCTTAGGGGTCCTTTACATTGATTGTCACCTTGAAGTAGTAAGGGTTAACTCTTTCTTTCTCTTTTGTGCTTCTTTTCTATTTATTGACCACGACTCTAAGTGTTTTGTCTCAAGACAACCCTTTAGTTAGGCTTTCAATCAACACTCCCAAGTCAATTGACTTTAGGTTGCTAGGTGTTGAAACACCCCTGAGAATTTACTTGCCCAGGCCTCTTCTTGACACATCTTCACCACAAGCATCTACTAGGGGTTCTAACTCTTTTTGAGTTTTTTAATGTTTCTCTTCCCTCTTTAGTAGTTGATGCTCAGAGCCTTGGGTCTTTGTTTCTTACTAGTTCTTAGTTCTATAGATATTCAAGGAACACCTCTCAACTTCTACTTGTCATGCCTTCTAGGACTAGTTACTTTTCATGACTCGTTTTTTTTCCTTTTCACTTTATTCAAGGTTCTTCACTTAGTCTTTTGTTCCTTAGTTCATTTGAATAAGCTTTCTTAGTCTTAGTCTCATTTACTCTTGTTCACACTCACAACAACTCTTATGGAAACAAACTCTTCTTTATGGATGAAAATAAAGACTACAGTTATCATTGCATTTTCTTTCTTGCATATCAAAGGACTCACAAAAGACTTCAAGCAGAATAAAACATATAATATCCTAACATTATCAATTATTCTCAAACATAAAGTAAACAGATAAAAACTTAAGAAGAATTTAGAAATTTAGGAAATGTCAACCATGGAACTCAACAACCTTATGTAGCTTCTTCAGTTCATTGGCCCCTTGCCTTTCTCCTTCTTCTTGGAGAGGGAGGAGTCATCTCTACCCTTTTTGGAGGATCCTTGAAGAGAGAACTTTTGTGTGGTATAGAATTTAGAATAAATTCCCGTTGCAAGTATAGTTTCTAAACCAACAAAAGTCCTTTCTTACAAACGTTTTGGTTGTCACAAGTAACAAACCCCTAAATAAATTGATAACTGAAGTATTCAAACCTCGAGTTGTCTTCTCAAGGAATTGCAGGGAGGTATGTTCTTATTATTGGTTATGAGTTTTGTAAATTAGGGGTTTTGAAAGTAAGGAAACAAGTGTGTTGAATGATAAGAAAAATAAAATAGTAATGATAAAATAAACTCTTGGCAAGGTATTAGAATTGGAATTCCTATCCTAGTTATCCTTATCAGGTGTGATGAGAATTGGGTTTTAATCCCACTTTTTTATCCTTTGTTAAACAAAGGAAGGTCAAGTAGACTAATTAGCTTGATCCTCAAGTCCTCGTCAATCCCTGTGGGAGCACTAGCTTTAGAGCGATCTAGATCAATTAGAATCTTCCAATTTTAACCACTACTGAATTTGACAACTCAAGAGTCACCAATTAATCAACCAAAGCCAATAGTAAATAATTTAGATTAAAAATAGAGAAAAGCAATCATGAGTCTAAAATACCTCAAATTGTATTTAAATAATAAAATCATAACATGAATGGTCATTAAACAAATAAAGGAGAAAATAGAAGAACATTGAACCTGAGATGAAGAAGAAATATTCCTAATTTCTAAAAATCCTAATCCTAAGAGAGAGTTCTCTCCTCTCTAAAAACAACATCTAAACTATGAAAAGTGTAAAAATAACTGGCTCTCTCTCAATGGATGCATTCCTCCACTTCATAACCTTTAATCTCTGCCTCTTGGACCTGGATCTGGGCGAAAAATGGCTTCAGAAACTGCTGGGAGCATTTTCTGTAATTTCTGGTGCGTGGCATCTGTCACGCATCCGCGTGGGTCACGTGGTTGCGTCATTCAGAGTTTTCCTTGTCACGCGTTCGTTTTGATCATGCGTTCGCGTCATCTGTGTTCTGCTTAAGGCACGCGGCTGCATGGGTCACGCGGTCGCGTCGCTCCCTTTTCGCGCTGGGCATGCGGCCGCGTCATCCATGCGTTCGCGTCACTGCCAGTGTCTTCAAAAACTCCATTTGGTGCTTTCCTTCCATTTTTGTATGTTTCCTTTCCATCCTTTAAGTCATTCCTGCCTTAGAAGCACTTCAACTACTCAACACACAAATCACGGCATCAAATGGTAATAAAGGGTAATTAAAATAATTACTTTTAAAGCATAGAAAAGATATATTTCACATATATCACATAATAAGGAAGGGAAGGCAAAACTTATGCAATTTCCATATGAATAAGTAGGTGAAGAGTTGATAAATCATTCAATTTAGGCACAAGATTTATCATAAAATAGTGGTTTATCAACCTCCCCACACTTAAACAATAGCATGTCCTCATGCTAAACCCAAGATAAAGAGTAAGGTAAAGTGGTGGAATCTCATGCAATGCAATCTACTCTAAATGCATCTACCTAAACGAGTCATGCAAATCTAGTTATTATTCACTTGTATGTAAAACTTACATGTAGTTAAATTAATTTACATTCTCAAGGAATTATATATGCATAGCCTCCCTTAGACAATGTTAAAGCACTTTTACAATTGAGATGGGTAAAAATACTTTTCAAACTTGCAAGATATTTAACAATAGGGGTAGAGATATATGGTGATGAGCTATTAAACCCTCACTGGATTTTATATTTACTCTCTAGTCACTCAGTGTTTATTGGGTTAATCACTCTAATTTTCTTTTTATCCTTACTTTCTATAACTTTGTTCTTCATCTAACCAATCAACAAATATAGAATATAGACATATAAAAATCATGAGGTTTTTTAAGGTTGTAATGGGGCCAAGGTAGAGGTAAGGGTATATGTATAAGGTTAAGTGAGCCAATAAGTGAATCCTTGATTAATCTAAGATCTTACCTAACATACATACTTTTATATAGATCAAAGTGTCTTAACCTATTTGCCCAAATTTCCCCACTTTGTATTGCAAACTCATGCATTAAATTT
Source organism: Arachis hypogaea (assembly GCF_003086295.3). Lineage (NCBI taxonomy): Eukaryota > Viridiplantae > Streptophyta > Magnoliopsida > Fabales > Fabaceae > Arachis > Arachis hypogaea. The sequence continues at coordinate 70,857,251 of NC_092036.1, forward strand.
AACTTTCCCCTCATGTGCATTGATTTTTTTTTTTGATATGCACATGGTGACTTTTAATTGTTTTGATTTTACATGAGCATGCTTCCCAAATTTCCAAATAATTTATTCAGTTTAAATTCCTACTTTTTTTTATTATCATCCATGTTCCCATAAAATTCCCCACACTTAAATTATACACAATTTCAATCTTAAACTAACCAAGGATTCAACTTGGGATTTTTATTTTGTTTTTTCGCTTAAGGCTAGTAATGTGGTTATAAAACAGAAGGGGACTAAAAGCTCAAGGGGGCTAACAAGGATGGCATAAAAGGTAGGCTTTATTTGGGATAAGTGAGTTAATAATCAAATATGGCCTGAATCACTTTCTTAGTATATATCTATATTCTATAATCGGTCATATAAATTAAAACAAAGCAAAGAACATTAGAATAAAAAGAAGGGCGAAGCACACAGGAATGAAATTTATGGTCTGAATGTAACCATACAATTAGCTCAAAACTCACAGGCCGTGTGTTCTCAAGCTCATAAATCATATATCAGTTATGTGTGTCATGCAAGTAGAAATTCAAGAGTTTCCATTCAACTCAATGTAAAATTTATTGGATGGCATTAAAGATTTTGTGTTTCTCCTTGAAAAAATATTGTTAACTAACTAACATGTAATGCTATATATACAAGGTGTGTGGATTGTTTTACTATAGTATGGTTTCTAGCTTACTCTTTTTATTTTTTCAATCAAATCAACTATCATGTGCTAAAAAGGGTAAACTATACTAATTAATCCACTTAATATATAACTAGTAAACTAAGGTGCAAATCAAGCTAAAATATCCAAGATATATACATATAGCTCAAAGTGCATAATGTAAAAGTACAACAAAGACAAAAGAGAGAAAAATGCAAAAATACAGAAGAGAGTTTGTAGTGGTTCACCAAAATAAATAGACGCCAGAGATGGCGACCTCCCCACACTTAAATAATTGCATCGTCCTCGATTCTCACTCAAGTCGGGTGTGAAGGCGTGTCATCTCCGGAAGGATGGGCTGCTGGTGTCTCGGTGGCAGTTTGAGGATCTGCAGACTGGAAGAAGGTAGGAGGATCTCTCTGCGGCAGAGGAGGCTCTGACCGGATAGGAATCTCGAAATCTGTGGCCTGTATCTAGTGTGGGGCCTCAGGATGTGGCGCAGCCTGTTTCGGGCCTGCCTGCTCAGTCTGGGTGGGTATCTCATCCTCATGAGCGGATGCCTCTGCCTCAGATGTGTCAGAAGGGGTGGCAGGCTTGGAGGGGATGTCGCCGCTGGACCGGATCATCAACTTGAGGTGCTCATAGCATCGCTTGTTGCGACGCTCCATACGGTCTAAGCGGATGAACAGTCGATGCACCAAATGGTAAAAAGGCTCATGAGCAGTTGGATGTGCAATGGGCGGGGTAGGTGCAGCAGTGGAAGAAGAGGGGGCAGCTGAAGGTGTGGTTGCCTCATCCGAAGCAGTAAGGAATGTAGGTCTGTAGCCCAAAGCCAAAAAGTTCCTGCTGTGAGGAATGATCTTCCTGCACTCTGCAGCAGGTGGCCTCTCATCAGCGTCCTCCCAAGGCACGTCAGCCCGACGGCCTAGCTGGGTAACCAGATAAGGGAAGGGGAGGGTGCCTCTGATATGGACCCTGGCCATATAGTGCTGATGAATTGTGGCAGGTACAGGTCCTTGCCCTCCATCACACACCAGAGGAGGGTGATCATGGCAGCAGACAGCTCTGTCTCATGAGTGCTCGGCATAATAAAGTTACTCAAGATCTGGTGCCAGAGCCGAACCTCATCATTCAAGATATCCGTTTGATTCCTTTAGGCATGGTGGTGTTCGTACCCATGACCCATGGGACAGTACGGTTAAGGGCTATCCTCTCCTTGACAACATCCCAGTCAAATCTCAGAAAGCTTATGTCCACTTTAGCCTTTTGGTAATCGTCAGGCTGATCGGACTTAGGCTGAAGGTGCAGAATATCCTCAATGACCTCTTCAGTGACCAGTATCTGTTTTCCTCTGAGGTGCACTGCATCCAGGGAAGTCTTGAAATAATTGCAGTAAAACTCTCTTACCCAGGAAGCATTTACCTCAGTCAAGTTTCGCTCTAAAAAGAACCAGCCTCGTTGTTTGATCTGATCGGAGGTGTACTGTTGTAGTTCTTCCAGAATTTTCAAAGTCCTCTCCAGGTACAAATTTCTGGAGGTAGCAAACACTGGAAACTTCAGCTCACAGTACCGGTTTGCAAACTTAATTGGATCAGTGGCAGGGAGGAGCTAGTCAGCCTTCTCCTACGCGGTAAAGTGCTTGTCCCGCCAGGATTCATCATGTAGAAGTTCCAGGAGAGACATAGAGGATTCACCTCTTTTCCGTTTGCAAGTTGTTGCCTTTTCTTTTCCCTTTCGCTGAGGGTCAGACATTCTGAAAAAAAGAAACAGAAATCTGAGATATAATAAAAGCGGGAAAACAAAGTAGGCAAATAACAAGATAAGCATGAAGTGGCAAAGGAGCAGTAGAAAAATGAAATGAGTGAAATAAATGTATATTTTGGATTGTTTTGGAGTTAAAAAGCTGAGATGAGAAATCACATTCCAAAATATGTTAGAAGTGGAAAGCCTGTTAAATAGGAAAAACAATAATCATGTCATGAGTGAAATTAATTTAAAGAAGTAGTGAAAAGGTAAAGTGGGAAGTTAGCGAGTTAAAAGTGGGTAAAATTGAAAAAGAGGTTAGAAAGCGAAAATCAGTGAGTTAGTAAAAAGGAAGTCAGAGTAAGTGGCATGATGACTGGTTTCTAAGTAACAAGAATTTCACAAATTTAAACAACAGTTAACTTATATTCAAGCAGGGATAACAGGGTATTGATGATGATTCATATAGATATAAAAGGAGTAAAAAGCAAAATCAAAGCACAAGAATGCGATTTATTAACCAGAAAATCAAAAGGAATAAAAATGCTGGCCCATGCATTTAAGAATGGGTTTGGTTGATTAATTGGAAAATTGAGAAATGCCAAAACCAAGTCTTGAATGTAAAAAGGAAACAATTTGCAGAAAATTGGGCAGCATTCCGACTAAAATCGAATGTTCCTGGAAAATAAATAGCAAGAACATTTCATATGAATTGAAATAAGGCTGCACAAATAACAAGAATAAGAAAGAGCAGTGTAATAGCAGCATGAAACAGTTAAGAGCAGCATATGAATAGGATCAACATCATAGCCAGAATAAATTGCAGAATAGATAAACAGATAACAGGAAAGGTGCAATTATCAGGCCTAAATCTACTAACCACATCCTAGCTACCTAACCACCTAGAATCCACTACGAACATGCTTCTCTAACTATCCTAAAATGAACAAATTCTGAAAAATATGTAGCTAACTAGGAAGGAAAAGAAATCAGTGTACGGTGGAACCTGGTATGCGAAGGACAAGGGGTAGGGCAGAAGTAAGGCAGTGGGGAGGTGGCGGCACCGGGAGGGGGACACGGCGGTGCGGCGATAGGGCAATGGCCGTCGGTGGTTGGCCGCGGTAAGGTGGCAGTGGCAGAGGAAGGTGAGAGTGGTGGGGTTTGATAAGAGGGGGTGAGGTTCGGGGTGGTGGCCGGCGGAGGGAGCAGTGGCGGTGCGAGGTTGGCCGCGGTGAGGCACAGTGGGGCAATGACGGAAGAGAGAGAGAGAGGGAAAAGAAAGAAGAGAGGGGAGGGGTGGTTGGCACAGTGGTGGTGGCGTGGTGATCTGGGCAGCTGGGGGTGGTTGAGGGTGGTTGTTGCAAGGTGGTGGTTTGTGTAGAGAAGAGGGGAAGGGGGGTTGGGGTACGGGTTGCGCGAAGGGTAGGGTTTCGCATGACATGGGGTTAGTGATCGCAAATCCACGCGAACGCGTGGAGGATGCGATCGCGTGAATAGGGTGAAATATGATTGACGCGAATGCGTGGTCAACGCAATCGTGAAGCACGCGATCGCGTCGCTGGAATTTGTGCTAGAAGCACGCTTCCAGCGTCGTATCAGCGCAACTCTCTGTTTGGTTTAGGGGGTCATAAAATCCATGCGACGTGATCGCGTTGCTCACGCTTTCGCATGGAATAGGTGTTGTGCAAGTGACGCGTTCGCGTCAAGGACGCGCACGCGTGGGTCATTTTGTGCTAAATGCACACTAGCCGCATGATTCCAGCCAACTTTCTGGGTGTTGGATCTTTACGCCGATATCCAGATCACGCGTTCGCGTGAGTGACGCGGACGCGTGGAAGGCATTTTCCTCAACTGATGCGATCGCGTGGGGCACGCGGTCGCGTGGAACAATTTATGCCAAAGGCATGCCACCAGCCTTGCTTCTGCATGACTCTCTGTTCACTTTCCTTTTTCTTTTACTACACTTGTGACACGGGTGCGTCATTGACGCTGTCGTGTCACGTGCTCTCTCTCTCTTTTTTATGCAGTATGCAGAATGCAAAATGCAATGAATGTCATGCAAAAATTCAGGTTCAAACAAAATTAAAAAACAGAGTAAAATAGAGAGGGAACGATCATACCATGGTGGGTTGTCTCCCACCTAGCACCTTTAGTTAAAGTCCTTAAGTTGGACATTTGATGAGCTTCCTGTTATGGTGGTTTGTGCTTGAATTCGTCCAAAAATCTCCACCAGTGTTTGGAATGCCAGCATCTTCTGGGGTCCCAAACAAGGTACTTAAAGCTCTTGAGTGGTCTCAAGCAGGTTTCCAGGTTCCCGGGGTGTTGAATGTCAGAATAGATTCCAGGATCCCAAACTCTACTTTTACACCCGTGTCTGTCTTGATCTACATTTTTCCGGTCGGGTGATAAGTAATCTGAATTCTCACTATAGTGACCAAACAGTTTCCGAGGTCCTTTCGATTGAGCTTGACACCAATCTTTGCACCTCAAATTGAAGTGTGAAGTCTCATTGAATCTTGCATACGAGCTCTGAGTGCAAGTCATTTCCCTTTTGCTCTTAAAGCCGCAAAGAGCTCTAAGCTGGCCATCTGTTTCAAGCAAACCATATTCAAGTAGAAAATTGAAGAGAAAGGTCAAGGATTTTACCCACTTGAAGTTTATGTTTGGTGGTAATGGCCTTGGGATTGGTGTTTCCAGTAGTTCTGCAAGCTCTACTCCCTTGTGGTCTTCAATGAATTCCTCTACTTCCTTGTAAATTTTCTCAATTTCAACCATGTCTTGATCAAAGTCTTCGATATCTTCTTCATCACTTGAGTCATAACTGGGAGGTTGAGAAAAGTCTACCTCTGCATCATCTTTATATTCACTTGGGGAAGATTCTTCTATTTCAAAGAATTCACTTGCGGATGCAAGTTCATTACTTAGAGAACTTGACTTGTGATTATCATCATCAAGGAAACATGTGTCTTGGGTTATTCCGTCCAGTTCTTCATAAGATATCTGCATTGGAGGCTGTGCAAAATCTTCTTTAGCGTCAATTGTAACATTCTTGACGGAATTCTCCACAACTCTGGATTCCTACGGAGGTTCGGCATCTCCTAAATCTTCAACCAACTCTTCTTCTTCTTCAATGACAGTGTCCTCTACTTGTTCCAGTACGAAGTTATGCTCTATGTTGTCCACTGGAGTTTCTAGCGTCTTCTTCGTGCTGCGTTCTTCATTAGATTCTCCACATGAAGCTATGGGAGTCTGTTGAGTGACTGAACATCTGAAAGATAATTGATTTATTGCGCTCCAGTTGATGAAGGGTTGCATTAAATTGATTTACTGATTCTTCGAAGCGAACCTGTGATTCTTGGCTTGATGGATATGGACTTGGTGCAACGGGAAGTGGTGGTTCTTGGAAGTACCTGGATTGGCGTTGGGCGGATAAGGATCATATGGTGGCGAATGGTGAAAAGAAGCTTGTGAGTGTGGTGGTTCGAAGTTATGTTGAGAGGATGGTCTCTGAGCGTAGGGTGGGGCTTGTTGGTAGCTACAAGGGGGTCCACCAAATCTCTCAGTTGGGTATGCATTGTAGAATGGTCTTTGTCCATGATATCTAGGAGGGTGTTGTTGCCTAAAGGGTTGATTGCCTAGACCTTGATGCATAGTCCTGTTATAGCTTCCATTCCTTGCAACAAAAGTAGAACCAAACTCAAAGCGAGAGGGGTGAGAATTCATAGTAGCTATCAGAAATAAGAAGGGAAAACAAAAACAAATAAACAAGTAAAAGAAAAATATTTACAATAACCAATAATAAGGCACACGTTTGCAATTCCCCGGCAACAATGCCATTTTGAAGAGAGAACTTTTGTGTGGTCTAGAATTCAGAATAAATTCCCGTTGCAAGTATAGTTTCTAAACCAACAAAAGTCCTTTCTTACAAACGTTTTGGTTGTCACAAGTAACAAACCCCTAAAATAAATTGATAACTGAAGTATTCAAACCTCGAGTCGTCTTCTCAAGAAATTGCAGGGAGGTATGTTCTTATTATTGGTTATGAGTCTTGTAAATTGGGGGTTTTTAAAGTAAGGAAACAAGTGTGTTGATTGATAAGAAAAATAAAATAGTAATAATAAAATAAACTCTTGGCAAGGTATTAGAATTGGAATTCCTATCCTAGTTATCCTTATCAGGTGTGATGAGAATTGGGTTTTAATCCCACTTAGTTATCCTTTATTAAACAAAGGAAGGTCAAGTAGACTAATTAGCTTGATCCTCAAGTCCTAGTCAATCCCTGTGGGAGCACTAGCTTTAGAGCGATATAGATCAATTAGAATCTACCAAATTCAACCACTGCTGAGTTTGACAACTCAAGAGTCACCAATTAATCAACCAAAGCCAGTAGTAAATAATTTAGATTAAAAATAGAGAAAAGCAATCATGAGTCTGAAATACCTCAAATTGTATTTAAATAATAAAATCATAACATGAATGGTCATTAAACAAATAAAGGAGAAAATAGAAGAACATTGAACCTGAGATGAAGAAGAAATATTCCTAATTTCTAAAAATCCTAATCCTAAGAGAGAGGAGAGAACTTCTCTCTCTAAAAACTACATCTAAACTATGAAAAGTGTAAAAATAACTGGCTCTCCCACAATGGATGTATTCCTCCACTTCATAACCTCTAATCTCTGCCTCTTGGACCTGGATCTGGGCAAAAAAGGGCTTCAGAAACTACTGGGAGCGTTTTCTGTAATTTCTGGTGCATGGCATCTGTCACTCGTCCGTGTGGGTCACGCGGTCGCGTCATTCGGAGTTTTCCTTGTCACGCGTTTGCTTTGATCATGCGTTTGCATCATTTATGTTCTGGTTAAGGCGCGCGGCCGTGTGGGTCACGCGGTCGCGTCGCTCCCTTTTCGCGCTGGGCATGTGGCCGCGTCATCCATGCATTCGCGTCGCTGCCAGTTTCTTCAAAAACTCTATTTGGTGCTTTCCTTCCATTTTTGTCTGTTTCCTTTCCATCCTTTAAGTCATTCCTGCCTTAGAAGCTCTGCAACTACTCAACACATAAATCACGGCAACGAATCGTAATAAACAGTTATTAAAATAATTACTTTTAAAGCATAGAAAACATGTATTTTATATATATCACATAATAAGGAAGGGAAAGCAAAACTTATGCAATTTCCATATGAATAAGTAGGTGAAGAGTTGATAAATCATTCAATTTAGGCACAAGATTTATCATAAAATAGTGGTTTATCAATCCTTCTTGTACTTTCTTGTCCTTGGGCTTCCAGAAACCCAGCCTCACCATATAATCTCTTTCATCCTCCTTATGCTTAGCTAGGACGATCTCCTTTTGTCTAGCACTCAATTCTTCTAGCCCTTGCATGAAAGTTAGGTATCTGGGGTTGATGGCGGCCACAACATTACACAAGAGATTCAGCTTCGCCTGTGTGTTGATATTATACTGTCTCCTTGAAATGGTTCGGGCATCATAGATATGCTTGAACTCAGCAAGGTTCCTTTGCTGCCATTTGTTTTGTTCCACCACCTTGTTAAGTGCACTTCGCACCTCACCCCAATCAAACTCCTCTTGCTGCTCCTTCCTTTCTTGCTCAAAACTTCCTTGGAGGTTGTGTATTTTCTCATTCACTTGGTTCCATTGCTCCCTTTGGCTACTTTGAAATTGGTTGACATCTTCCCTCAATTGATGCAAATCTCCCTTCATTTGGTGCATGTCTCCTTGTAGCTGCTCCTAGTTCATTCCTTCAGGAAATTATCGGTATTATTGGTATGGTGGTGGTTGAAGTGCCAAAAATTGTGGTTGCTCCTCTGCCTCCTCTTCCTCTTGTTGTTGTGGTGGTGGCACATGAGCATGAGCTCTATGCTCTCTAGCCATTTGAAGTGGATTGACGGCCAACACCTTGGCCATCTTCTTGGCAGTTATAGGCTTATCTTGCTTCACCAACACCTCATCAATCACCTTCTCAACTCCAGCATCATCACATAGCTCTTGTATGATGCTGGGAGATGCCAATCTTGTGCTCTCGTTAGTGCTTTTCAGTATTTTGTTGATGTTGTTGGCAATCAACTTCCCAACATTCACATCCTCTCCCTTCATTATACTGTATATAAGTACAACCCTCTCCTTGGTCACCTTAGATGTGTTTGATGTAGGGATCAAAGACCTTCTCACAAAGTCTAACCACCCCTAGCTTGGGGGCTCAAGTCCATTCTCCTCAGTTGGTTGGGTTTTCCATCTTTATCATTGATCCACTGCACTTTTAATACACAAATTTCATTCAGGATTTTATCAAATCATGGGTCTGGTTGCTTCATCCTCTCCTTATAACTTTGAGTGGAATTAACCCTTTTCACCATCAACACCCTTTCTATGTTAAAGGGACTATAGTCAATGGTCTTCCCCCTCACATAGCTAATATACCCATAAGTTTGCCCTGGCTATGGCACGGCATTGGCATAAAACTCCCTTACCACTCCTTCCACCACTTTCTTTGGTGGGTTGCAGAAGAGTGCCCAGCCCCTGTTGTTGATCTCAATATTGATCTCAAGGTGCTCATTCCTTCCTAGTTGAAAGCTGACCTCTGGGATATCTCCCTCTCACTCATCCAACCATAGAATTGGTTTTGGTTGAATGCTGAGAGGAATTTGTACTCATTGAAGTTTGAGCTTGAGGAACTTGAGGTTGGTTCTTTGGTCTTTCTTTTCTTTGAGGTTGAGGATCATAGTGGTGCCATTGGGTGGAGAGAGAGAGAGAGAGAGTGTTTGAGGGTTCTGAGATATTAATGGAGTGTTGCAAAGAAACACAAGAAAAACAAGGTTTTGCCCTAACACCAAACTTAGCACTTGATTGTCCCAATCAAGTAGAAAAATAAAGAAAAAGAAGAACGAGAGAAGAAAGAAAGGTCTCTGTGAGTTTGTTATGTGGAGGGAATGGGGAGGGTAGGGGATTTATAGGAGTGAAAGGTGTTGTTTGATGGTGGGAAAAGAAGGGAATTCAATGTTTTCCACTTGGGGAGTGGCGCCTAGCGTGGAAAGAGATGCCAACCCTTATCCCACTGTGCTTTCTAAATATGTTGAGTTCTAAAGTGTAAGTACACTTTGACCTCATTGTTATCTATCAAGTGGGCCCCATTCAATCTCCTAAAAAAAGAAAACGAAAACCCCATTATTAATGATAAAATGATCCTCCATGAGCTATACTTGACCATAGGGTTACACTTTGATGATGGTGAAGGGTCCAGACTATCTGAACTTAAGCTTCCCAAGGAAGAACCTAAGTCTAGAATTGTACAATAACACCTTTTGTCCTTCAGTGAACTCCCTCTTTGCTATCTTTTGATCATGCCATCTTTTTGTGTTCTCTTTGTAGATCTTTGCATTTTCATATGCTTGGTTCTTAAATTCTTCCAGCTCGTTGAGTTGCCTCAGCCTCTTTTCTCCAGCAGCTTGCTCATCAAAATTCAGAAGTTTTAGAGCCTAGAAGGCTCTATGCTCCAGTTTAACTAGCAAGTGGCAAGCCTTGCCAAATACTAGTTGGTATGGTGATATCCCAATGGGGGTCTTGAAGGCTGTCCTGTAGGCCCATAAAGCATCGTCTAGTTTTTTAGACCAGTCCTTCCTTGAGCTTCCAACAGTTTTTTCGAGAATCCTTTTTAGCTCCCTGTTGGAAATCTCTGCTTGCCCGTTGGTATGTGGATGATAAGGGGTTGCCACCTTGTGTTTGACTCCGTATCTGAGAAGGAGTGCTTCCAGTTGTTTATTGCAGAAATGTGCCCTCCATCACTAATGAGTGCTCTGGGAACTCCGAACCTACTGAAAATGTTCTTTCTTAAGAAGCTCATTACAACTTTATTGTCATTTGTGGTGGTGCAATAGCCTCCACCCACTTTGATACATAATCTACAGCCACAAGTATATAACTATTTGAGTAGGAGGATGGGAAAGGCCCCTTGAAGTCAATCCCCCATACATCAAATAGTTCTACCTCCATTATAAATCTCTATGGCATCTCATTATTCATGGGTAAATTGCCAGCCCTCTAGCATTCATCACACCTTGACACCAAGTCCTTTGCATCCTTAAAAATGCTTGGCCAGTAGAATCCACATTGGAGCACCTTGGCTGCTATTCTTTCTCCACTAAAGTGGCCTCCATATGCAGATCCATGACATTGCCAAAGCACCTCTTGTCCTTCTCCATGGGATATACACCTCCTCAAGTTCCCATCAGCACACTTTTTAAACAAGTATGCCTCATCCCAGATATAGTATTTGGCATCTTTGATGAGCTTTCTTTTCATATATTTGTTGATGTTGGTTAGTAGTTCCCCAACGGTCTTGAAATTGGCTATGTCAGCAAACCAAGGGGTCTCTTGTATCATCATCAATTGCTCATCTGGGAAGCTTTCATTCACTGCAAGATGGTGTGCTCCTTCTTCCTCTTGTAGGATCATTGAGAGGTGGTCAGCGACTTTGTTCTCTGCTCCACTCCTATCCTTAATTTCGATGTCAAACTCTTGGAGTAGCAGGATCCATTTTATTAGCCTTCGCTTGGATTCTTGTTTTGTAAGAAAGTATTTGAGTGCTGCATGATCAGTGACTATAATTACTTTAGAACCAATGAGATATGATCTAAATTTATCAAAAGCAAAGACAATGGCAAGTAATTCCTTCTCTGTAGTGGTGTAGTTCCTTTGATTTTCATTAAGGACATTGCTGGCATAATAAATGACATGCACCAATTTATCCTTCCTCTGTCCTAAAACAGCACCCATAGTAAAATCTGATGCATCACACATCAACTCAAAGGGTAGAACCCAACATGGTGGTGCTATGATAGGTGCAGAGGAAAGTTTGTTCTTAAGCTCCTCAAAGGCTAACATGCATTCATTATAAAAAACAAAAGGAACATTAGAGTAGGTTGCTCAATGGCTTAGCAACCTTAGAGAAGTCTCTAATAAACCTCCTATAAAAACCAGCGTGTCCCAAAAAGCTTCTGATTGCCTTGACATTGCAAGGTAGAGGTAACTTTTCAATCACCTCTACCTTTGCCCTGTCTACTTCTTTGCCCTTCTTTGAGATCTTATGACCGAGAACCGTTCCTTATGTAACCATGAAATGGCATTTTTTCCATTTTAAAACAAGGTTGGTCTCTTGGCATCTCTTTAGCACCAGGGCTAAGTGATGCAAGCAATCAGAATATGTGTTACCAAATACAGAGAAGTCATCCATAAACACCTCGATGAACCTCTCAATCATGTCCAAAAATATGGAGAGCATGCACCTTTGGAATGTTGCAGCTGCATTGCACAGTCCAAAGGGCATCCTCTTGTAAGCAAAAACACCATATGGACAAGTACATGAAGGTTTCTCCTGGTCCTTTGGGTCTACAACTATTTGGTTGTAACCCGAATAACTGTCAAGAAAGCAATAGTATTCATGTCCAGCCAGCCTCTCAAGCATTTGGTCCATGAATGGTAGGGGGAAGTGGTCCTTCCTGGTGGCTTCATTGAGCTTACTGTAGTTCATGCACATGCGCCAACCGGTCACTGTTCTTGTTGGTATCAGCTCATTCTTCTCATTTGGTACAACAGTGATTCTTCCTTTCTTTGGAACTACTTGTACCGGGCTCACCCAAGGGCTGTTTGAGATGGGATAGATCACCCCAGCTTGCCACAACTTCAATACTTCCTTCTGGACTACCTCGTTCATGGTTGGATTCAACCTTCTTTGTTGTTGCCTTGAGGGCTTGGCACCCTCCTCAAGTAGGATCTTGTGCATACACATTGAAGGGCTGATCCCTTTTAAGTTGTGAGTGTCCAGCCTATAGCATCCTTGTGTTGTTTCAGCACTCGGATGAGCTCTTCTTCTTGCTCCTTGCTCAAGCTTGAGTTGATGATCACTGGGTAGGTGCTGTTGTCACCTAGATATGAATATTTCAAGCTTGGAGGTAGGGTTTTTAGCTCTAGTTTCGGTGCCTCTTCTTCATTGTTGTCTTTGTGGTTTGTCATGATTGAACTTTCCATGGTTCCTTGTGGTGGTTCTTCACGTGGTGCTTGTTGCTCTAATTCCATACTTCCTTCATATTGCTCTTATTCTAAAACTCCTTGGACTATTTGTTCTATGGTGTTCACCATCATGCATTATCCTATTGCTTCCTTGGGATAACTCATTGCCTTGAAGACATTGAAGACCATCTTTTCCTTATGTAATCTCAAGATTAGTTCTCCTTTTTGCACATCAATGATGGCTCCAGTAGTAGCTAGAAATGGCCTTCCTAGGATAATTGAAGTGTTTGCCTCTTCTTCCATATCCAGCACAACAAAGTCAGCTGGGAAGATGAATTCTCCCACCTTCACTAATAAATCTTCCACCACTCCATGTGGAAACCTGAATGTTCTGTCAGCTAGTTGGAGTGCAATTCTTGTTGCTTTGGCTTCCTCAATTCTCATCCTTCTCATCATGTTCAAGAACATGAGATTGATGCTAGCTCCCAAGTCACACAAAGCCTTTTCAATAGTGATATCCTCTATGATGCAAGGGATTTAGAAACTCCCTAGGTCCTTCATTTTCTGGGGGAGTTTCTTTTGTATGATGGCACTACATTCCTCAGTTAGGACTACAGTCTCCTTTTCACCCCAGTTTCTTTTTCTTGTCATGAGCTCCTTCAGGAACTTTGTGTAGAGGGGCATTTGCTCCAATACTTCAGCAAATGGTATGTTGATTTGGATCTTTTTGAAGATTTCCAAAAATCTATAGAACTGGCTGTCCTACCCATCCTTCCTCAACCTTTGTGGGTATGGTGCCTTTGGTACACAAGGCTTCAAGATTGGCTTTGGTGAAGACGGGCTAGGGGCCTCTTCTTTCTTCCTGTTTTTAGGCTTTTCTGCAGCTTCTTCTTTATGGTTTTCCTGATTTTGGGTGACTTCGTCTATCACTTTTCTACTTCTAAGGTGATGGCCTTGTATTCCCCTTGCATTTCCCTCTTAGGTTGGCCATGGTGTCACTTGGAAATGTGTGTGTAGGCATTGGGATTTTCTTGGATAAGAACCCCACTTGTGCTTCCAGTTTTGAGATTGCTACACCTTGGTTCTTCAAATTCGACCTGTATTCTTCTTGGTTGGCATCTATCTTCTTTTCAGCTTGTGCTTGCCTTTCTAAGAGGGTGGAAATGGCTCCTATGAGCTTTGATGATAGCTGTGCTATTGCGGCCTCTACTGTCTTAAAGTTACCCTTGATTTCACATGGTTGTGCGGTTGGGGTTAGTGTGTCTTGATGGTGGTGTGTTTGCTGGTTGGAAGGATATGATGTGTGCGGTGGATTATGGTAAGGTCTGTTATTATTTGACTGATGATTGGAGTTGTGATTCTGGTATTGATTGGCTTGGTATGGTTTGTTATGCTCTTGGTTGTGATTTTGTTGGTTTCCCCACCCAAAATTTGGGTGGTTCTTCCATCCTGGGTTATATGTCTTAGAGTTAGGTTCATATGGTGGTCGAGAGGGGTTATGCACATAGTTTGCTTGCTCATATTCAACTTCTGGTTCATTTTCTTCTTAGGGTGGTGCTTGAGCTTGGACAACTGCAACTTGATTGTTTTCCATTTTCTTGGTTAAGGCTGCCAATTGTGCTGCAATTGCCTTGATTTGTGCCAACAGGGCATCCATAGAATTGAGTTCTAGCACCCCCTTCTTTTGGCCTCTTTCTGAAGCATAGAAGTAGTCATTCTCAGCTACAGTTTCAATGACATCTATGGCTTCCTCAATGGTCTTCTTCTTGTTGAGTGAACTCCCTGAAGAGTGGTCCACAACCTTCTTCGATTCATAGGTTTATCCTTCATAGAAAATGTGGAGCTGCACCCACTCACTAAATATATCCGGTGGGCATTTCCTTATTAGATATTTGAACCTCTCCCAGGCCTCATAGAGTGTTTCACCATCTAGCTGTCTGAAGGTTTGCACCTCAGCTCTTAGCCTGTTGATCCTCTATGGAGGGTAAAATCTTGCTAGAAGAATCTTTGAGATAGAAGAATCTTCCCCAAGTGAATACGAAGATGATGCAGGGGTAGACTTTTCTCAACCTCCCAATTATGACTCAAGTGATGAGGAAGATATCGATGACTTTGATCAAGACATGGTTGAAATGGAAGAATTTGCAAAGAAGTGGAGGAATTCACTGAAGACCACAAGGGAGTAGAGCTTGCAGAACAACTGGAAACACCTATCCCAAGGCCATTACCGCCCAATACAAACTTCAAGTGGGTAAAATCCTTAACTTTTATCTTTACTTTTCCACTTGAATATGGTTTACTTGTGACAGATGGCCAGCTTAGAGCTCTCTGCGGCTTTATGAGCAAAAGGAAAATGACTCGCACTCAGAGTTGGTATGCAAGATTCAATGAGGTTTCACACTTCAATTTGAGGTGCAAAGATTGGTGCATGTTCAATTGAAATGATATTGTAAGCTGTTTAGTCACTGCAGTGAGAACTCAGATTGCTCATCACCCGGCTGGAAAAATGCAATTCAAGACGAAAACGGGTGCAAAAGCAAAGTTTGGGATCCTGAAAACCTGTTTGAAACTGCTCAAAGGCTTTACGTGCCTTGTTTGGGACCCCGGAGGATGCTGGCATTCTAATCACTGGTGGAGATTTCTGGATGAATTCAAGCACAAGCCACCATAACAGAAAAGCTCATCACACGTCCAACATAAGGACTTTAACTAAAAGTGCTAGGTGGGAGACAACACACCATGGTATGATCGTTTCCTCTCCATTTTACTCTATTTTTGAATTTTGACTAAACCTGGAATTTTTGCATGACATTCGTTGCATTTTGCATTCTGGATACTGCATAAAAAAATCAATCTCGCACCATGCGAGGGCGCAGGCCACGTGTGGGCGTGGAATGGACATCGGCATAAAGATCCAACGCCCAGAAAGTTGGGCTGGAATCGTGCGGCTAGTGTGCATTTGGCACAAAACGGCCCACGCGTTCGCGTCCCTGACGCAAACGCGTCACTTGCACAACACCCATCCCATGCGAAAGCATGAGCGATGTGTTCGTGTCACGTGGATTCTTTGGCCCCCTAAATGGAAACAGAGAGTAGCGCGAAAACGATGCTAGAACCGTGCGTCTAGCACAATTCACCGTGACACATTCGCGTGCCTCACGCGTCCACGTCACTCATCTTTTCCCAACTTACCTGATCGCGTCAATCACGCGACCGCGTCATACCCCTTTCTTCCCCATACTCACGCGATCGCGTGCCCCACGCCTTCGCGTGGATTTGCGATCACTAACCCCAAATCACGTGAACCCTAACCCATCGCATCCCAAACACCAGCCACCCCCCTCTGCCTCCTCCTCTGCAACTCTTCATCCCCCAGCCACCACCAATCACCACCCCCAGCCACCCAGACCACCACGCCACCACCGCAACACCCCCTCTCTCTCCCTTCTCTTCTTCTTTTCCTCCCTTCCTTTTCAACCACCTCCTCCACCACTGCCCCTACCGGCGACCACAAACCACCATGCTTCCACCTCCGCCGCCAAACACCCCTTCCAGCACCGCCACCCACAATAGCATCAAACAGTCGCCCCCTTCCCCCTCCCTTCCGTTACCCTATCCCGCCCCTGCTCCACCACCGCGCCGCCGTGCTCCCTCCCAGCGCCGCTGCATCACCACCACCTTCCCTCTACCCTTACCCTTGTTCATACACATACCAGGTTCTGCCGTACACTGATTTCTTTATCATTCCGAGTTCATTGCATATTTATCCGAATTTGTTCAATTTAGAATAGTTAGAGATGCATGTTCGTAGTGGATTCTAGGTGGTTAGGTAGCTAGGATGTGGTTAGTGGATTTAGGCCTGATAATTACACCATTTTTGTTACCTGTTTATCTATTTTACAATTTTAATCTGGCTGTAATGCTCATCCTATTCATATGATGTTCTTCATATCGCATGCTGCTATTACACTACTATTTCATGTTCATATTATTATGTCTCTTTGCAGCATAATTTAAATTTTACATGAACTAACTTATCCTACTATGTATTTCCTGGGAACATCCAATTTTAGTCGGAATGCTGCCTAATTTTCTGCAAATTACTTCACTTTTTTATTTCGTTCATGTAGTGGTTTTGCAATCTTAATTTTCGCACACTACAAGAAAATGGAACATTTATAACAAAAAATTTGTATCAAATTTAACATTGTTACCAAAAAATAGTATTTTGTAATAATAATATGTGATTGTTGCAAAAGAATAATGTTTTGTAACAACATTACAAGTTGTTGCAAAATATGATATTATTTTGTAACAACCTGTTTTATTTTGTTACAAATTATGTTAGTTTTTGTAACGAGACGGTGTTTTGTTACAAAATATTGTAATATTTTGTAACAAAAAAAAAAAACAAGTTGTAAAAATTCAAAATATTTTGTAACAAATTTTGTTTTTTGTTTCAAAAACTCTAATTGTTTTGTAACAAAACAATTTTTTGTTTCAAAAACTCCAATTATTTTGTAACAAAAAATTAATTTGTCAGAAAATTCAATATTATTTGTAACAAGTTAATTATTTGTCACAAAATATAAATATATTTTATAACAATTCTTTTTCTCAAAATGTTAAACACTTTAAGAGTAAAAAAAATTGTGTATATATTTTTTTCAAAATAATATTATTTTGTAACATCCTGCATTTTTGAAAATCTAAATATAAATAAATTGTGATTTTATTTTATTAAGTTTAAACTTTATAATTTTAGAAATTATTTTATTAGAAATAATTAAATAGATTCGGAGATGATTTCATTATAAATCAATTAAGATTCTTAAGTAATTTTATTATAATTGAATATTTTGAGTAATTTTAGTAATTGAAAAATAAGAAAGAATTATATAGCTTAATTTAAGTAACTTTTATCATGAAAAAGTTATAACTTATTATTAATTTAAACTTCTTATTTTTTAAACTAATCTATTAAGAGTAATTAAATTAGTTTTATTAATATTTGAAGTTAAATTAATTAATATTCTTGTGCAAATTTTATAATTGGTTATTTGAAATTAAAATTCAATAATAGAAGTATTATAGAATTTGTAAGACCTAGAAATTTTAGAAGATTTTATTAAGAGCTAATTTAGATTTATTTATCATTAAGTATTTAATCTCTGAAATTATTTTATTAAAGATAATTAAAACAAATTTTGATTAATTGAGTTTAAAGTAATTTAAGGTTTTATCTGATTTTATAATTATTGAATTATTTTCTATATTTCAATTATAAAGTTTAGCAAATGAAAAATAATAAAAAATTTTATATAATTTGATTTAAATAATTGAGATTTCAGAATTTAATACAAATAATTTTATAAAAAAAGAAATTAATTATATTACCTTATAATTTCAATTAGATTATTTGATTTCAAATCAATTATTTTAATATAATAAATAATATTTTCGAGTAATTTTAGAGATTCAATTAGATTCTAAATTAACCCAAAATCCCTAATTTCATACACACACAAAACCCTATTTTACCCTAAATTAAATCCTAACCTCACAGCCACCCACCATCCACCGCCCCCAAGGCCTATACACCCACATACAGAAGAAATGAAGGAAGGGAAAAGAGAAGTGGGAAGAACCGAGTGGGGAGGAGGAAAGGGAGAGCACAGAGAGCAGAGGGAGGATAGAGAGAAAAGACATGCTACTGCCGTCGTCCAGTCGCCGCGCCATGGCCGCTGTTCAAACGCCGCCGTTATTGACAAGGGGAGAGACAGAGCTCGCGATGCAGGAGGAGAAGAGAAGCCATCGTCCCGCGTTGATTCCGGTTTCACCGCGTCATCTCGCCGTCGAGGTCGCAACCACCATCGCCGCCGAAGCCGCGCGTTCGTCCCTGGTCGCGCCGCCACTGTCGTCCAAGGAGCCGCCACCTCTGTTCATCGACATCGTTCAGGGAAGAAGGAAGAGTCGTGCGAGCGTCAGTGGAGGAGAGAGCCTCTGCTACGTCACCACCGCGCCTGGGTGCTGCTGTCGAAGCCACTCCTGCCACCGCTGCTACTAGGGTTTGTCGTCGTCAAGCCCCGCGTTGCCGTCGTTGGAGGAGCCGCCGCCGGTGTGGTCGGAGCCGTCGTTGCTAGTTTGGTCGGAGCCACTGTTGCTGGTGAGAGAGAGAGGCTAGCCAGTTCTTCTTCTGGTTTCTAAGATCTGACAAGAACTCCACTACATCTGCTGGAGTTGCTGTTGCTGTTGCTTTGGCTCCGTTTTGAACCGTTAAACCGCAACTGTTTTGGTAAGCCCTACCTTGTTTCTGATTCTACCTTGTTCTACCAATTTGTTTTATCTTAAAGCATGTTGCTGAAATTATTTGTATTGAATAAAGTGCTTATAATAAGTTACGTTGCCATTGCTGCCACGGTCGCCGGTGAGTCATGCAACGCCATGGTTAAGAATTTCTTAATTGACATGAATGACTTGAAATACATTTGAAATTAGTTAGTTGTTGTGATTATTCTGAGCTGTGATTGAATTTAGATGCTGTTGTGAACAATGATTTAGTTTAATTTATTAAATTGAAATATGCCGAGTTAATTATTGAAAAGCTCTCGTATGGATAATTGATGAATTGAGTTTGGATTGTTGTTGTGAATGTAATTGGTTTTGTTGTTATGAGAGACTAATTGATAGTAATAAGCTTGGTTTGAGATTGTGAAATTTGTATTAAGTTTGATGATGTTTTAGTGTTTCAATTGGAGTATTGAATTCAGGTTATGGCTGTAAATGTTTTTGGGCTTTGTTGTGAGTGTTTGAAGCAGAAATTGATATTGGTTTTTCTGATTTTGATGGAATTGTTGAAAAGTTCTGACTCTATGCTGAATTAATTGAGTTGTGTGGCTGAAATTATGATTGGAATGATTGAGATTTTTGAGTGGAAATTTGGTTGAATTCGTTGATTTTTTGAAATTGAATTATAAATTGTTTGATTAGAGATTATTGTGATTTATGTATTTTGATGGATCAAATTGAATATGCTGTTGAACATTACATAAGTGTGGAAATATAGATGTGGTTGTGTCAAACGCAGCTGCAAATCCTTCTCAATAGTGCCTGTTTTTGGGGTAAATAATTTGATTATGGTGTTAAGATCTGAACTTCTGATTGTAAAGTTAATTGTTTATGGCTTCAGTCCTTGAATTCATTTAATGTTATCATAGTTTCAATTGGTGTAATATGTTGTTGGAAATGACATAAATACCTTTCGAATAGTTACTTGTGCTTATAGTGATTGCATTGTGTGTGCATTTGTTGTTGAATAATTTCTCACATTAAGTTGTTATTGTTGCTCTATACTTGCTGTTGGTTGCTGCTGATTTTTCCCCCTCATTGCTTGCTTGTTAAATGATTCTTAAATTCAATGAGAAGGGAAATCCTGCTGAGTTATTGTTGTTTGTGTTGGAATAGATGATGGTTGCTGAACTGAGATTGGTTTTATTGATAAATCTGTTGCTGAAATCGTTTAGTTTGGCTTGATTGATTTTCTGTTGAATTAATGGATAAACTGCTGTGCCCCTACTACTTGCAAGTGTAATGGGTATTGCTTCAATGAATAGAATGCTACTTGAATCCATTACCTTTGCTCATTTTACTGTTTTGGGAGCTGTATGATGGGTCATTGATTGCTGTTCTGTTGAGTTCTGCTCTGCTTCTTGCTGGTTGGATTGGTTTTAATTGTATCCTCATGTTTTCTTGCTGGAATTTGCTTATTTACTTGCTTCTTATGAATTTATTATGATCTTTTGTGTTTTTAACTGTCAAAGAATTCATATGAAATTTGAATTGATTGATTGAAATTGTGAAATAGGCAAATTTACTGCTGAAATGCTGCCGGAATTTATCTTAATCTATTTTCAATATTCATATTTGATTCAATTAATTGATTGAGTTGGTATTTAATTGCTTTTGGTTTTCAACTATTGCTAAGCTCAATTGATTGATTATCCGGCTAAGTGCTTTACTGTTTTGGTTGTTGGAAGCTAGAAGCTTCGGGTTTTGTTATTCACTATTTGGTTGTTGTCCTATTTGGTTGATCAATTAAACTGCATTGTGTTGTTTGAGCAAACAAGTTCCATTTGACGAATTTCTGTGTCAAAATAGACCCTTGTTTGCTACATGATTTCTGATTGCCTCAAGATATTTCTTTGCAAGTTGTGGTCAAGCCTTTAACATTCTTTGCCCTTTTTTTTCATACTAAATTACTCATATGCATTGAATAGTTCAAGTAAATTTTCAAATTGAACACGAACTTGAAATTCTTTTAAAAAAAGAGCCTCTTTTGCATGCTCTCACAAGGTTAAAGATTTATTTCTACCAATGTGGCTAATTTGATTTATTTTATTCATGCCTAACTTACCTTAAGTCACATAGGGCATGAATTTTTCAAGTCTTGTCTCAACCTTGTGACTTTTATGCTTCATTGGAATTTGGTGTTTGAATGTTCTTTGGCTTACATGTTTCTTTATGTTTCTAACTTAGTCAATACCAAATTGTTTTAATTTATGCCACTTACTTGTGATTGATATTTACTTGATTATGTGCTCTACACATACATGTGTATCACTTATTTTGGCATTTTGAATTGTTGAGAAGTGAATACAAACTTGCTTGTTTTGAAAATTTAGAAACTTTTTGAACTTAAGGAACTTTTGACTATGCACCTAACTTTTTGTTTCGGTTTTTCTTATTTACAGGAGTGCTGAAATGGTGACCACATGCTACCTTGAGGGCTCAAGAATATTTTGATTCATAGAGACACTAATCTATGTTAGAACTTTTAACTTTTGGTTGAACTTGTGTAAAACATATAACTTGTAGAACTAATCAATGTACTCACTAATGTTATTTTGTTTTAAAACAATGTTAGATAAATAAGGCATGTTTGAATTATGTATGTTTTTACATATTATATAAATGTAGACTTGCTTAGTAAAATAGTTAATATATTAGTTAATTAAAAAAATAATTTAGTAAATTATGCATGTAATTTGTAATAAAAAAAGTTGTTACAAAATAATTAATTTGCTTTCGTGACTAAAGAAAAAAAATGTTACAAAATCATGTTACATTTTGTAACAAAATTTTTTGATAGGAAAAAAATTGACTGTTACGAAAAATACCTTCAAGATCAAAATTTGTTACCACTTTTGTAACGGCTTCTAGTTTTTTGTATCAGAAAAAATTGTTACAAAATATGGTATTGAATTGTAACAGTTCCATTTTTCGTTACAAAACTTTTTGTAACGGGACTTACTGCAATGGACCCTTTTTTTGTTACAAAAAACTTTTGTTTCAAAATTTCGACGTTTTGTAACAATATTTTTTGTTACAAATGCGCCTTTTTCTTGTAGTGGTACTACTCAGCTACACCCAAACCAATTCATGACTGCCTGGGCTAGCATTCTTATTCTATTTGATTCCATGGTTAATACTTTGCATCATTGATGATTTCATTATCCTTTTTCACTCCCTCAATCTATATGAATTATCATCAATTAACTGCAAACCTTGCCTGAATATGAGTTGAGTATTCTTTCAATTTGTGGATTTCTTTTTAACTAGGAAATCGATTATCATGCCACTTACTTTAACCCTCTTTTTACGAACACACGATTCTCACTTTCTAACTTCCTTTTTCACTTACTAACCTTTCTAACTTTCTACCTTCTCTTTTTACCTGCCTACTTTCACTTTTATTTCAGGGCATGATCACTATTTTTCCTTATTAATATGAATTCCACTTATCATGTATTTTGGATTGTCATTTTTCTTTTTAGACTTTTTCAACTGAACACAATCCCGAATGCACTTTATTTGACTCAATTCATGCTTCTCTTGCTCTTTTGCCACTCTATGCTTCTTTTGTTATTTGCCTACTTATTTTTCTTGCTTTTATTCTTCAATTATACCTTGGAATTTCTGCTTTTCAAGATGTCTGACACTCAAGGCAAAGGAAAAGACAAAGCAACCACTGGCAAAAGGAAAAGAGGTGAATCCTTTATGTCCATCCTTGGCATCTTACATGATGATTCCTGGCGGGAGAAGAACTTTACCCCGCAGGAAAAGGCTAATTAGTTGGTACCTGCGACTGACCCAGTGAAATTTGCAAACAAATACTGTGAGCTGAAGTACCCAGTTTTTGAGGAAGATATGAGATTCATGAGGTTTGATTGGGATGCAGTGAAACGGGATATCACTCTTGATCCTACCGTTCCATGGGTCATGGGAAATAGCTCAGTGGTACCCAATGGAATCAGGCTCATATATCTGAATGATGAGGCTCGGCTATGGCAACAGATTCTGAGTAACTACGTGATGTCGAGCACCCATGAGACGGAGGTGCCAGCTGCTATGATTACCCTCATCTGGTGTGTGATGACGGGTAAGGACTTATATCTACCCTGCTTCATCTGGCATTACATGCCGAGAGTCCATGTTAGAAGCACCCTCCCTTTTCCATTCCTGATTACTCAGTGGGGTCGCCGAGCTGTGGTACCTTGGGAAGTTGCTGATGAAAAGCCATCCGCCACGGACTGCAGGAAGATCATCCCTCATAGTTGAAAGTTTTAGGCTTTAGGCTACCAACCTCCGTTTTTCACTGACTCTGCTGAGGCAGCTACATCTTCAGCTACTCTTTCTGCTTCCACTGCCCCAGTACCACCCACTGCACACCCACCTGCTCCTGAGCCCGTCTACCTTCTGGTGCACCGACTCTTTGACCGCTTAGAGCAGATGGAGCGCCGCCACTAGCAGCACTTTGAGAGGTCCAAACATCGCAACCGGCGATGTTATGAGAGGTCTGAGCGTCGCCACAAGCGACGCTATGAGCACCTCAAGCTAATGATCTGATCTGGTGGCAACATCCCCTCTGAGCTCGACACACCATCTAACACATCTGAGGAGGAGGCGAGTGATCACGAGGAGGAGGCACCTACCCAGGCTGAGCAGGAAGGTCCCAAGTACCCTGTCCCACATCATGAGGAGCACCACTAGCTACTGGCCGCTAATCCAGACATTCCTCTACAGACAGAGCCTCCGCTTCAGTAGACCGCTCCTCCTACACTCACAATGACTACAGATCTTCAGACCACTACCGAGACACCAACAGCCCATCCTTCCGAAGATGACACTTCTTGACACCCAGTTTGAGTGAGCATCGAGGACGATGCTATTATTTAAGTGTGGGGAGGTTGCCATCTCTGGCATATTTTTTGGTGAATCACTACAGACTCTTATCTTATTTTGTCCATTTTCGGTATTTTATTTGCACATTTTCCTTTTTTGTTTTTGTTGTACTTTTGCATTCTACATTTTGGGCTGTATATATCTTGGATATTTTAGCTTAATTTGCACCTTAGTTTACTAGTTATATATTAAGTGGATTAATTAGTATGGTTTTCCCTTTTTAGCATATGATAGTTTGGTTTAATTGAAAAAAATAAAAAGAGTAAGTGTTCATACCCTGGGTCGAGCTGGCCGACCCGGGATCTTCTATAGGCAAAGCGACCGACCTCTTCAGGTCAGGACAACCTGACCTCTTCTCAAAGAGCTCGGCCAAGTCATCTAAAAAGCCCAAAGAAGAGCCCAAATAGAGGAACACGCCCCAAATCCTAAGGTAGCCTAAACCTACAGAGGGAAGGGTGGTTCCCATGAAAGATAAGCTAACCTCACCTAGAAGAAAAGATAAGATAAGATAACTAACTTATCTTATCTAAAAAGGTCACGCCCCATCACTATAAATACACTGGAGCACCCAGGTATAACTCACACTCTAATTCTACTCAATACCTGCTTAATACCCTTGCTAACTTAAGCATCGGGGTCCCTTGCACATACCCCCCACCCTCCAGGGACAAAGGATCAGCATTATCACCAAGTCCAACGACTCGAACATGATGACATGTCACCATGTCATGTTTTTCTATGCTTTTTCATATAATAAATTGATGATTAGTTCTTAAATATTGCATTCTTTTGTGCTTAATTGGAATATTTCCTTGATCTTTTAATTTTATAAATCTTGTAGGAAATAAGAAGAAAAAGAAGCAAAGAAGCCCAAAATAAGCTAAAAAGGAGAAAAAAAGAACTTTGGGGCACACTTTGAAGTTAGAGCACAATTTGGAGCCTTAGGCCACACTTTTAAAAGCGTGGCCCATGACCGAATAAAAGAAGGAAGCAACCAGCACGCACATTCCTCCGCTCTTGCCAAGAGCATAGCAATATCGTGATGAAACAAAGTGAGGTTGGAAGCAAATTTTTGCTAAGTTAAAATATGGGCGTTCACAACATGAGCATGCCTCTTTCAAAGGGCTATAACGTGAGCTACAGATGTCCAATTAATGTGCTTTCAGTTGCGTTGGAAAGACGACATTCAGAGCTTTCCAACGATATATGGAAATCCATATTTGGCACGAAATTGTGGCACGAGTGAAAGGCATCTTTAAGGGCCAAAAACAAGTAAAAAAATCGGCCAATGCTTCCACCAAGGTTCGAAGCTGGAGCTTCACTCCAAAGCAAAGTAGCGCTCATTATTCTACTCTACTCTCTTAGTGAGAGCAATGTCGTGCTCTCTTCATAAAAATTCAAGAAAAATTGTTTCCCCAAATGCTTTCACAAGGGTTTGAACTTGGGACCTCCCCTTGGAAGCTCCATTGCACTGCTCACAAGGAGAATAGAGCACTACTCCTTGGTGCCACACACATGAGGCACACAACACAACACGGGCCAGGAAGCTTGGAGTGCACAAGACACAGCACAAGCTCAATGCTCCGCTCTCGACAAGAGCAGAGCACTCTACTGGGAGCTGCACCATGGGCCAAAATTCAATCAAAATTCCATTTAAGTTCAATTCCTCACCAAATTGAATCAAGGCCAACCAAACCCATTTCTCCTCAAATCCAAAGCAAGCAAAGCCCACATCATCACTCAAAGGTACAAGAACAAGCTAGAATTAGGATTTTCATTTAATTTGTTTTTCATTTCAATTTCATTTTATTTTGTAAAAAGCCTATATAAATGCATCATTCTCATTTTCATAGAGAGGCTTGCTCCATTAGGGAGTAGTAGTAGTAGATAGCTCTCTCTTTTAGTTTTCCTTTTTGATTTTGAATTGCAGGTTGAGAATTGAAGGAATTCTGTTTCACTCTTGATCTACAATTTCTCTTTGTCCTGCTTCTGCATAATTTTTTTGTGAATTGAGAATTGGAATTGAGTTTTCCTTTACTGCTTCCATCTTCATTTCTTCTTCAATTTGTTTGCTGTTGGATCAAGGAAGGAATTGAGATCTAGATTTGTTTTCTAGTCTCTTGACCCCTGAGATCTTTACACTTTTGGTGAGAGTCTGCAAATTAAGCTGAATTTCATCTCTGTTTAGCTTTCTCAAGCAATTTTGCTTTGCTATTTTTTTACTGTTTCATTGAAATTGTTGAGTGCTCTTCTGGATTTCACAATTGATTTGAATTTACTTGCTGTTTTGATCCCTCACTGAAATTTCCCCTTTCTGTTTAGATTTGATGTAACTCCCAATTTACTTTTCTGCACTTTTCTTCCTCTGCACTTTACATTTGAGCCACTGTGATCTGAATTTACTTTTCATGCAATTTTAATTTCCCTGCTATGGTTATAAGCTTTGATCTACTGCTTCCATTTAAATTCCCTGCACCCAATTCCCTTTACATTTGATGCAATTTACATTTCTTGTCATTTAAGTTTCTGTAATTTACATTGCATGCTCTTTAAGATTCTGTCCATTTTACTTTCTACACTTTAATTTTTCTTGTCATTTACTTTCTGTTAATCAACTTCACACAATTTGCTCAATGTTAGCTTGACTAAACTAATCACCCACTAAAGTTACTTGATTCATCAATCCCTGTGGGATCGACCTCACTCTTGTGAGTTATTACTACTTGATGCGACCCGGTACACTTGCCGGTGAGTTTTGTGTTGGATCATTTTCCACACATCAAGTTTTTGGCGCTGTTGTCGGGGATTGATTAGATCAACAATGATTAAGTGGGTGAGAAGTCTAGATCAAGCATTTTTTTGTTTTTGTTCTCTGTTTTAAAGTGAAACCAAGGTGTTTGAGTTTTTGCCTCACTAATAAATTCTCATCTCTGATACGAGTAATTTCAATTTTCCTTGGTGTTGTGTTTTCCAAAATTTAAAGGGAATTCAACTCATCTTATGATCAAATAAATTTTATGGGATATTACCCACCATCACCAATCTCTAATGGTGGTTGGAAATATCACCAAGAAATCACAGATTCTGAGCACTCCAATCCATGGAGAAATGCTTCAGAAACACAAGATGAGAAAGAAAATCATATGGGATATTTCCCTCCACCACAAAATGATGCAAGTCATTATTCTAATGGTGGCTGGGAGTATTACCAAGAAACTGCAAATTCTGAGCAGTCAAGTCACATGAGAGAGTGTCCGACCTCACCTTCCAGTTCTATATTTGACAATTCTTCATCACCTAAATATGTCTCAGCACAAACTTCCACGAGCCAAAGATTCTCAGAGCTTGAGTCCATGTTCAACAGAATTATGGAGGAACAACAAGCCTGGAGAGAACGATAAATCCTTTTTCAGGAGATGGATGAGCAATTGGAGAACACAAAGAAACGCTTAGAACTACTAAGAAAGAAAAATGAAGACCAATTGGTGGATGCAAAGGAGAACGTGGAAGAGCAAGATGAGGAGGCTACTGCATCAAGTGAACTTTCAACGAAGAATGAGGTGGTTGAAAATGAAACTGCACTTGAGGTGACAAAGAAACATGAAAATTCACAACTCTTTCAAACTTCCCTGAAACAAAACGGCTCAGCAATTGAATCCATGATTGAAAGATATGAAGAGGAGATGAAGAAATGTTGGGAAGATCAACAAACCTCCTGAATGAAAAAGCTATTAAGTCAAATGTTGAGTGCAAGGGAGGAAGTGGAAGAGAAGAAAGTGAGAAAGACAACCAAAGAATTCCAAACTCAAGTGAAGCATAGAAGTACATAGAGGAAAAGCTCATGGAACCTCCAATTCAAAAGGCTCTGGATGAATACAAAACTCCAATATTCACATAGCAACCAAGTCTTGAATCCAAAGAAGTGAAGGCAATTGACAAAAGCACCAAGAAGAGGATTGTGACCAAGATATCAAGGACAACATTCAAGAAAAGGTCAACTGCAAACAATCCTCCCCCTGATCAAGCAAGCAAGCTCAATCAAGCAAATTTCAAAAGAAAGCTTGCTGAGAGGAAACCAAGAAAGGGGACAATAGCTGAAAATTCTCCCTCCTTGAAGTCATTCCTCTTAACAAACTGGAAGAAGAGGAAGAAAGTGAAGAATAGGTAAACAGTAGGTAATATTCCTTCTCCTTGCCTTGTTTAAATTTCAATAAATTGGCATATGATCACATTCTAAGTTTGGTGTTGCCCTGCAACAAATTGTTTTCAACTCCTTTGGATGATTGCATCAATTCTACATGAAAGTGTCACACTAAGATTCTAAGTTTGGTGTGCCACTTATTTCTCTATGCAACTTATCCAGCAACATCACTTGTGTGCATAATCATATTGCCTTTGCATTGTTATTTTTCTTTTGTTTTGACATTTCATTTGCATTCTCTTTGTTTTAGTCACTTCTTTATTTTTTTTATGTTTTCTTTTATTAACTATTTTTGTTAATACATTACCAAGAGATCCTTATTCATGGAAAATATTGGCTTGGTGATTGTATTCAACAAATAACAGTTTCTCTTGTTTAGTTTTAATAAATTGACATATGGTTGCATTCTAAGTTTGGTGTTGCTATACAACAAAATTTGGTTCCAATGCTTACTAGATACTTACATCAATTTCAAGTGAAAGTGTCACACTAAGTTTGGTGTGCCACTTATTTTTTATGCAATGTATCATGCACACCATCTTATGTTTGCAAATACAATGTTTTTGTTTCTCTGTGCCTTGATGGTTACTCTTAATCTTACTTGCCTAAACACATATGCTACTGACATCCTCTTGTGCAAGACATTCATGATCCATTTTAGACCCCACCACCATTGTCCTAACTGTTGCTTAAGATAAGCAAGCATTCTGAGTTGGTATGGGAAGGAGAAGAATGGGAGGAAAATGACAACAATAGAGAAGATGAATTACAAGGTTGTAAAGTTCCTTTTCCTCTCATTTATTTCCAGCACTTTAAATTGCATGATTGTCTTTATATTCTCTGTATGCATATGTGGTATGACTAAGCATAGCTTAAATTTTATTTGCAACATGTTATTGTGACATTATGACTACCAACTTGAATTCTGTGAGTTCAAAAGCAAAAAAGCATCATGATCATAAACAAACAAGGAATTAAAGAAGAATTTAGCATGTGCATACAAGTATTGGAAAGCTAGTATGATTGATTATTGCTCAATTGCATTAGATTTTATTTAATTGAAGTTTTCATCTAGGACATTTTGTGAAATCTTTTGAAATCATGAAAACCTTGAAAAAAAAAGTAAATGCAAAAAAGGGCAAGAAAAGAAAAAGGGAAAGAATGGGAAAGCTGAAGGCTCTGAGTACCAATAGCAATTTATTTGTTAAGTGCTTGTGGTGTTTATGTATCAAGCCAAATGATTGAAAACAAAACACTTAGAAGTCAAGGCTAGGCTCAAGTGCAATAGCACTCCCTCAAAGCTCAAGGCTTTGAGCATCAATGATTAGAGAGTTAAGAAAAGAAACAAATGAGCTTAATGAAGTCCTCTAATTAAATGCTTGTGGTGCTTATGTATCAAGTTGTAATACTTGAAAACAAAGCATTTAGAAGTCGTAGCTTTGTTATTAACTCATGGGGCAAAGCACCCAAAAGGAGAAGCTAAAAAAAATAAAAAGCTTGTTTCAAGGAAGAATTATAAGAAAAAGAATTCATAAAATGAGCTAGATAGAAGCATCAATCATTTACATTTCTTTTGTGATTGAAGCATGCATAGAAAACTAGCTTACCATGAACATTGAGTTTCTATTCTTCTTACCATGGATTGTCAATCTTTATTGCATGATTCTTTTCTTGCTTGGGGACAAGCAAGGTTTAAGTTTGGTATTGTGATGACATGTCACCATGTCATGTTTTTCTATGCTTTTTCATACAATAAATTGATGATTAGTGCTTAAATATTGCATTCTTTTGTGCTTAATTAGAATATTTCCTTGATCTTTTAATTTTATAAATCTTGTAGGAAATAAGAAGAAAAAGAAGCAAAGAAGCACAAAATAAGCTAAAAAACAGAAAAAAGAGCTTTGGGGCACATTTTGAAGTTGGAGCACACTTTTGAGCCTTAGGCCACGCTTTTAAAAGCGTGGCTCATGACCGAATCAAAGAAGGAAGCAACCAGCACGCACATTGCTCCGCTCTTGCCAAGAGTAGAGCAATATCATGATGAAACAAAGTGAGGTTGGAAGCAAATTTTCGCTAAGTTAAAATCTGGGCGCTCACAGCATGAGCATGCCTCCTTCGAAGGGCTATAACTTGAGCTACAGATGTCCAATTGATGTGCTTCACGTTGTGTTAGAAAGCTGACATTCAGAGCTTTCCAACGATATATAGAAATCCATATTTGACATGAAATTGAGGCACGAGTGAAAGGCATCTTTAAGGGCCAAAAACAAGTAAAAAAATCGGCCAATGCTTCCACCAAGGTTCGAAGTTGGAGCCTCACTCCAAAGCAAAGTAGCACTCATTATTCTGCTCTACTCTCTTGGTGAGAGCAATGTCGTGCTCTCTTCATAAAAATTCAAGGAAAATTGTTTCCCCAAATGCTTTCACAAGGGTTAACTTGGGACCTCCCCTTGGAAGCTCCATTGCGCTGCTCACAAGGAGAGCAGAGCACTACTCCTTGGTGCCACACACATGAGGCGCACAACACAACACGGGCCAGGAAGCTTGGAGCGCACAAGACAAAGCACAAGCTCAATGCTCCGCTCTCCACAAGAGCAGAGCACTCTACTGGGAGCTGCACCATGGGCCAAAATTCAATCAAAATTCCATTTAAATTCAATTCCTCACCAAATTGAATCAAGGCCAACCAAACCCATTTCTCCTCAAATCTAAAGCAAGCAAAGCCTACATCATCACTCAAAGGCACAAGAACAAGCTAGAATTAGGATCTTCATTTAATTAGTTTTGCATTTCAATTTCATTTTATTTTGTAAAAAGCCTATTTAAAGGCATCATTCTCATTTTCATAGAGAGGCTTGCTCCATTAGGGAGTAGTAGTAGTAGATAGCTCTCTCTTTTAGTTTTCCTTTTTGATTTTAAATTGTAGGTTAAGAATTGAAGGAATTCTATTTCACTCTTGATCTACAATTTCTCTTTGTCCTGCTTCTGCATAATTTTTTTGTGAATTGAGAATTGGAATTGAGTTTTCCTTTACTGCTTCCATCTTCATTTCTTCTTCAATTTGTTTGCTATTGGATCAAGGAAGGAATTGAGATCTATATTTTTTTCCTAGTCTCTTGACCCCTGAGATCTTTACTCTTTTGGTGAGAGTCTGCAAATTAAGCTGAAATTCATCTCTGTTTAGCTTTCTCAAGCAATTTTGCTTTGCTATTTTTTTACTGTTTCATTGAAATTGTTGAGTGCTCTTCTGGATTTCACAATTGAGTTGAATTTACTTGCTGTTTTGATCCTTCACTGAAATTCCCCTTTCTGTTTAGATTTGTTGCAACTCCCAATTTACTTTTCTGCACTTTTGTTCCTCTGCACTTTACATTTGAGCCACTGTGATCTGAATTTACTTTTCATGCAATTTTAATTTCCCTGCTATGGTTATAAGCTTTGATCTACTGCTTCCATTTAAATTCCCTGCACCCAATTCCCTTTACATTTGATGCAATTTACATTTCTTGTCATTTAAGTTTCTGTAATTTACATTGCTTGCTCTTTAAGATTCTGTCAATTTTACTTTCTGCACTTTAATTTTTCTTGTCATTTACTTTCTGTTAAACAACTTCACACAATTTACTCAATGTTAGCTTGACTAAACTAATCACCCACTAAAGTTGCTTGATCCATCAATCCCTGTGGGATCGACCTCACTCTTGTGAGTTATTACTACTTGATGCGACCTGGTACACTTGCCGATGAGTTTTATGTTGGATCATTTTCCACACATCAGGACACAGTGACTACGACCACCATCATCAGATCGGACTCCACAGCTGTGACCAGCATATAAGATCTCGTCCGAGATCGACCTCTAGTTTCAGGTAACCCTCGGAACATTGGCGCCGTTGCCGGGGAACCTGGAAGTCATCCCATTACCATGGCAGACGACCATGACAACGATCACACATCAGATCTAGAAGAAAGAACGCCGCATAAAAATGCGAACACAACACCAAAAGATACTCCCCAAATCAGCAATAAGAACTCCCTAAATGAGGGAGCCTTGGAGGCATTTCAAGACCGGTTAAAACAATTTGAGGAAGACGCTCTACGTCAACGAGAGGCTGAGAAGGATCTACAAAGAGAAATAAGGTGATGCCGGGAACTGGAAACCAAACTCCTAAAAATTGAAGCTGATGTCAAGACGAAAGCTAGCCGATCCATTCCCGAAGATAACGTGCGAACAGAGCAAGACCCATTCACCAAAGAAATCATGAAGACAAAAATCCCAAAGGACTTTAAACTCCCAGACATGACCTTGTACGACGGCACCACATATCCCAGCCATCATCTCAATAACTCCCAGACATCAGCAGAATGTACCTCACCAATGCCTCAAATGCAGTTTGTTGCAAAGCTTTTCCAATTACTTTAACAAAAACAGCAATTAGATGGTTTGACAATCTCCCTCCTAGGTCCATCTCGAGTTTCAATGACATGGTTAAAAAATTCCTGGCCAGATTCTCCATCCAGAAGGATAAAGCTAAACATGCTCCGAGCTTATTAGGAATCAGACAAGGAGAGTGGGAAACCCTGCGTAACTACATGGAGAGATTCAACAAAACATGCATGGATATACAAAATCTTCCAACAGAAGCTGCCATCATGGGTCTCATTAACGGCTTGCGAGAAGGGCCTTTTAGTCAATCCATATCAAAGAAGTACCCCACATCTCTGAACGAGGTGCAGGAGCAAGCAGAAAAGTACATCAACATGGAGGAAAACTCCCGATTAGGAGAGACTTCAAAAGCAGGGTTCACCCCTCGGGATAAAGACAAAGATTCCAGAAAAAAGGAAGATCGACATGGAGAGAAAATAAAAAAATACCACAATTACACCCCTCTTCGGGTGTCTCTTGTGGATGTCTACAGAGAAGTCTGCAACACAGAAAAAATACCACCAGCTCGACCACTCAAAGGCAAAAATAGAGGAGGAAACCGGGCTGAATACTGTGAATACCATCGGATCCGTGGAAACTCCACCAATGAGTGTTTCGACCTAAAAAATGCCATAGAAAAACTCGTACGAGAAGGAAAGCTAGATCAATATCTGGCCACCCATGGTGATGATCAAAGAAAATGAAGAAGAGCATAAGATGTCGGACCAACTGCGCAGACATCTTGAACGCTAGAAAGACATGTTCACATGATACACGGCAGGTTTGCTGGGGGAGGAATCTTCAAATCATCTCGTAAAAGACATCTCAAAGACGTATATCACGTCGTTGAAAAGGAGAAAACACCCGACATCCCGGCGATCACTTTTACCAAGGGAGATGCATCCGGCATCACGTCAGGGCATGACGATCCCATGGTCATCACTATTATACTGGCAAACGCAAATCTTCACCGCACATTAATAGACCAGGGGAGCTCTGCCGATATCTTATTCAAAACCGCCTTCGACAAACTCGGCTTGGAAGAAAAAGAACTCAGAGCATATCCGGACAGCCTGTTCGGGTTAGGAGATACCCTGGTTCAACCAATGGGATACATCCCGCTCCACACAACTTTTGGAAAGGGAAGTCAGTCAAGAACACTCAAAATAGATTACATCGTCGTTGACGTAAGCTCAGCCTACAATGCCCTAATAGGACGGACAACGTTAAATCAACTCGGCGCAATAGTCTCGACTCCGCATCTATGCATGAAGTTCCCAACCGCAGAAGGAATAGCCACAATAAAGGTAGATCAGAAGATGGCGCGCCGCTGTTACAACGAAAGTCTAAACCTCAGAGGCAGAGGAGAAGAATTTCACACAATCGAGCTAGGTGGAGTTCAGAGGCGGGAGGAGCTTCGCCCACAACCTGAAGGAGAAATAGAGAAAATCCAGATCGGGAACACCCCGGACCAAACAACGAACATTGGCACACTCCTAAAAGGGGACATAAAAGAATCATTCATACAGTTCCTACGCGACAACGCCGACCTCTTTGCATCGAAAGCCGCAGACATGCCAGGCATAGATCCCAAACTAATGTGCCACAAGCTAGTAGTCTACCTAGGATCTTGGCCGGTACAACAAAGGCGCAGAAAGCTAGGACCAGAATGCTCTCAAGCGGTGGAAGAACAGGTACGAGCTCTACAGAAGGCAGGCTTCATAAGAGAAGTCAAATACCCGCTATGGCTTGCTAATGTCATTTTGGTAAAAAAGTCAAATAGGAAGTGGAAAATGTGCACAGATTATACCGATCTCAACAATGCTTGCCCGAAAGATCCTTATCCGCTCCCAAACATCGACACACTGGTAGATGCCTCTTCTGGATACAAATACCTTTCCTTTATGGATGCATACTCGGGATATAACCAAATCCCAATGTACCGACCCGACCAAGAAAAAACCTCTTTCTTAACCCTAATGGCAAATTACTGCTACATTGTTATGCCCTTCGGTCTCAAAAACCCGGGAGCAACTTACCAAAGATTAATGAACAAAGTTTTTTCAAATCACATCGGAAAGATCATGGAGGTCTACATAGACGACATGCTAGTGAAGACGCAAAATGAAAAGATGTTATTATCCGACCTGACACGAGTATTAAACACCATAAGACGACAGGGCATGCGACTGAATCCCACAAAATGTACCTTCGCAGTAGAAGCTGGTAAATTCTTGGGTTTTATGATCACACAGAGAGGAATCGAGGCAAACCTGGACAAGTGCAGGGCCGTACTCGACATGAAAAGACCGACTTGTATCAAAGAGGTACAACAACTCAACGGGCAGTTGGCAGCCTTGTCCAGATTCCTGGCGGGATCCGCAATAAGATCTCTCCCCTTATACGCCACTCTAAGTAAGGGAAAGGAGTTTGAATGGACAGTTGAATGCGAGCAAGCCTTCCAAGACTTCAAAATATTTCTGGGACAGCTACCTATATTAAGTCAGCCACGGGAACGGGAACCACTCATCTTGTACCTCGCAGTGGGAAATCGGGCAATAGCCTCAGCACTGGTCCGAGACGACAACAGTGGGCAACAACCCATATAATTTATCAGCAAAGCGTTACAAGGGTCCGAGCAGAACTACCAGAAAATAGAAATGTTCACTTACGCTCTCATAATAACATCTCGACGACTTCACCCATATTTCCAGTCTCACACCATTAAAATTCAGACTAACCAGCCCATAAAATGAATCTTATAGAAAACAGACTTGGCAGGCAGAATCTTGCAATGGGAAGTCAAGTTGTCCGAATTTGACCTTCAATACGAAGCTCGGACGGCCATCAAATCTCAATATCTGGCCGACTTCATTGCGGAATTTACGGACACACTGGAAATCCCCACAGAATAGAATTTGTACGTGGACGGCTCCTCAAATAAAACGGGAAGTGGCGCAGGCGTAATAATTGAAAGCGACCAGGGGATCCAGATCGAACTCTCCCTCAAATTTTGGTTCCCTGCCTCAAACAATCAAGCGGAATATGAGGCACTACTAGCTGGTTTGAAGCTGGCTAGAGAGGTTGGAGCTAAAAAACTTATCATCTTCAGTGACTCACAGGTAGTCACTTCACAAATAACAGGCAGCTACCAAGCCAAATATCCCACTATGAAAAAGTACCTGGACAAAACCAGGGAACAGCTCGGACAACTCGGAGAGTATGAAATTTGACACATACCTCGAGAACAGAATGCCCGTGCCGATGCACTCTCAAAACTAGCCAGCACCAAACCAAGAGGCAACAATAGAAGCCTTATCCAAGAAATTCTACAGAAGCCATCAATCTCAGAAGAAGAAAAGGTCCTAGCCATAACAGGTCACGATCAGGGATGGATGACCCTCATAATTAATTACCTCACAACAGAGGCCCTCCCTACAGATGAGAAAGAGGCAAAGAGGTTAAAACGGGAAGCACAATACTATACCATCATAAATAATACTTTATACAAAAGAGGGATTTCAACACCATTGCTAAAATGCGTACCGACTTCCAACACTAAGGATATCTTAGAAGAAGTACACAGTGGCATTTGTGACAATCACCTCGGAGCGCAAGCACTTGCCAAAAAAGTACTACGGGCAGGATTCTTTTGGCCAACCCTACAAAAAGAAGCCACAGAATTCGTAAGGACATGTACGCCATGTCAAAAGTATACCAACTTCCACACTGCTCCGCCAGAGGAGCTCATCAGCGTAACCTCACCTTGGCCATTTGCAAAATGGGGACTCGATCTCCTCGGACCTTTCCCTCAAGGGTCAAGACAAGTCAAATTCCTCATAGTAGGAATAGACTACTTCACAAAATGGATCGAGGTAGAACCCCTAGCCAATGCCACAGCTCAAAGAAGTCGGAAATTCCTATATAGAAACATCGTCACAAGGTTCAGAGTCCCATACTCCATCACTACAGACAATGGTACCTAGTTCACAGACGTAGGCTTCAGAAAACTAGCGGCCGACCTGAATATAAAACAACAATTCACCTCTGTTGAGCACCCACAAGCCAATGGGCAAGCCAAAGCTGCTAACAAAGTTATATTAGCAGGGATAAAACAGAGATTACAGGATGCAAAGGGAGCCTGGGACGAGGAGCTCCCACAAGTCCTATGGGCGTACCGAACGACTCCACATTCCACGACAAAGGAGTCACCCTTCCGATTAGCTTACGGAATGGAGGCAATGATTCCAGTGGAGGTCGAAGAAGGATCACCCAGAGTAATCCATTTTCGCGAAAAAGTCAAATCCCAACTTCAAAGGGAAGAGCTCGACTTACTTCAAGAAATATGAGAGAAAGATCGGATAAGGGAAGAGGAGCTGAAAAGACGAATGGCCTCCAAATACAACAGAAAAGTAATACATCGGGCCTTCATTGAAAATGACCTTATCCTAATCTGAAAAAATATAGGAGCAACTCGACCTGGAGAAGGAAAGCTGGCAGCAAACTGGAAAGGACCCTTCCGAGTCATAGAAGTATTGGGAAAGGGCTACTACAAACTTTCCGAACTCGACGGACGAGAGATTCCTAGATCATGGCACGCCTGCAACCTAAGAAGGTACTATAGTTAGGGGAGATAAAAGATCTTGGACAAGGTGCACTCTTTTTCCTAAAAAACGTTTTTTAACGAGGCGCCCCGCCAAGACCTACAAATCACCCGACTTAGGAAATTAACTCCTCGTGTATATTTGCATTTTCTTTTAATAAAATTTGTTCAGATTCTCTACAAACGCTCAAGTCGTATTATTCTAAAAACATTCATAGCTCGATTATAAAGCTACAGATTGACAAAACGTGAAAATCAAATTCACTGCGCGATCACGATATAAACGAGGGCTAAAAACCCAAAATTCTACAAAATTGGCAAAGATGAAAACAGAATAATGAAAGAAGTTATAGAAAGTAATCCATAGAAAGGACCTGACGAGGACCTAATAAAATGGATTGCTATAAAATAACTTAAAGACTGGCCGGCACAAAAAGTCGGACCAGCCACAACAACCCAAGTTATAAGTGAAGCCCTGGAAAGAGGTCTGGCCAACCCTATAAAAGAGGATTACTATATCTTCGAAGAGCCCGACATAAGGAAGTCGGAATCCTGCAAAAGTTACAAAAGATAATCCCTGAAAGAGACCTGAACAAGGTCCAAGAAAGAGGATTATCAAGTAACTCGACAGGGCCCGATGATGCAATTGCATATTTGATATATTAGCTAGTTAGTTTAGTTGATTTTAGCTTGATTTCACTCATTTTCTCTAAATAAACAAGTCCTTTTATGAGTTTGTATTCATGCATGAGAATACTAAGGAACATGTTGATTCTAGCCAAATTCATGCAAATGATTTAAGGAATACATACATGAATGAGTATGAATGAATCTCATGAAATTTATTGCATGAATTGGTAAGACTTTGAAGCTATTTCCTTTGTTGATGATAGGTGATGAAACAAGGAAGCATGGAAGCAAGAAGGATGCAAGGAAATCTTGGAGCAAGAAGGAGATGTATGTTGCCAACTTGATCCTCAAGTTGGCAACGCCCAATTGATGCAACCAGGATGAGAGAGCACGTTGGCAACTTGGTTTCCAAGTTGCCAACGCCCAAAGTGGTGCTGCCAGGAGGTGTAGCACGTTGGCAACTTGGAAACCAAGTTGGCAACGTGCTAGTGCACAATCAGCGGAAATTGCAGCCTGACCCTCCCCTCCTCAAGGATGAATATCTTGAACCACAAGGATCCAATTGGCATGATTCCAATTGCGTTGAGAAGCTGACATCAAGATCTTTCCAACGATATACAATAGTCCATAATGTGGCAAGGAATGGAAGCTCAAATCAGAGGGAAACTTAAGACCCAAAAGGCAAAGGCAAGCTTGGCCCTGGAGGCAACCAAGGCAAGAAGTTGGCGTTGCCAACTCTAGAACCAAGTTGCCAACGCCACACACAAGCCACAAGCAAGCAAACTTGGCCCTGGAAGCAAGGTTGGCGTTGCCAACTCTAGAACCAAGTTGCCAACGCCACACACAAGCCACAAGCAAGCAAACTTGGCCCTGGAAGCAAGGTTGGCGTTGCCAACTCTAGAACCAAGTTGCCAACGCCCACCCAAGCAATCTTAGAGAGCTAATTTGGAGCCTCGAGCACGTTGCCAGCCTAGAGATGAGGGGCGTTTTTGAGGACAACGCAGGCTAACAACGCCAAACAATCAAGCTTGGCCCTGGAAGAAAAGGAGCTGGCGTTGCCAACTCAAGAATGGCGTTGCCAACGCCACACAAGAAAGTTTGGCTAGGCACCATGTTTTGGTGCCAACCAGGCTGCCAAACGCCCATTGGCGCACCAACCAGGCTGCCAAACGCCCATTGGCGCACCAACCAGGCTGCCAAACGCCCAATGGCGCACCAACCAGCATTCTAAACGCCCATTGGCGCACCACTCACGTTGCCAACGCTGGATGGGCGTTGCCAACGCCAACTTACCAAAACAAGGCAGCCTGAACATGTCCACTTCAATGGAAGATATCTTGAGCTACAGAGATCCAAATTGAGTACTTCCAGTTGCGTTGGAAAGCTAACATTCAGAGCTTTCCAACCATATATAATAGTCCATGGTGGAGCACAAGATTGGAGCCAAACCAGAGTCATCTTTAGGCCCTAAAAACAAGAACATGAAGTGAAATTCAAGAAAGCTAGAGATTGGCCTTGGGGTGTGGGTCGAGCACGTTGCCAACGTGCCACAAGGGAGGCGTGTTTTGCAACAACGCCAGCCCCAAGTCCTTGCCTTGGGAGAGTGATGCTCGAGCACGTTGCCAACTTGGGGTTGAGGGTGCGTTATTCACAACAACTTGGCAACAACTTGGCAGCTTGACCTCACCTTCTTTGAGGAACCATAACTTGAGCTAGGAAAGTCCAATTGAGGTGATTCCAGTGGCATTAGAAAATAGACATCAAGAGCTTTCCAATGATGTATGATAGTCCATATTGAAGCTGAAGGTTAACACTCAAATTCTGGGCTACATTTAGTATGAAAGTAAGGCCAAGAAGAGGAAAAGCAAGTTGTTGGCAACAACTTGGGCTAGCAACGCCCAAGTCTCATACTTCATGCCCAGGAAATTGTCCTGCACGTTGCCAACGTGCATTTGGCCTGGAGTTAGTGCCAATAACGCCCTCAATGGGCCAGAATTGGTGCCAACTTGCTCCACTTCCCCTATTCCTCACAAAGGCCAGAAACTTCATCAATTGAGCCAAGAATTCAACAAAGAGGAAGCCCATCTTGCTAACCCACTTGAAGATCTTTAGGACTAGTATAAATAGAGATTGAGTTTGTACTTTTGGACTTTTACACTTTTACTCTACTTTTTACACTTAGTCATTTTTTCACTTTTTAGCACTTGTATTTGAAAACTCTTTTGGTACTTCCGAGAGGAGACCCAGAGAGCTACTCTTGGTTCATCTTGGAACTTCTCTTCTTCATTTTCTTAATCTTCAAGCATTTACCTCTTCTTCTTCATCTTTCTTTGCAATTTAGTTTAACTTTGATTGATGGCAATTGTTGTTGAAATTGGAGCTATGATTCACTAAACCCCTTTCATTAGGGGGAGGAGCTCTGTTGGTTGGAATGAATTGGTGAACCCATCTTCTCTTTCTCAATTTTAGTGGTTGATCTAAAGAGGGAACTCTTGTTCTTCAAAGATTCAACCACCATCGAGAGAGGGGTTAATCTATATGAATTATGTGGTGAATTTGATGAATGAGCCACATAATTCAGTTTAGAGTTCATCCTCTCATGATTTCCTCAATCAACATACCTTGGTTAGTATGTGAGATGTAACTCTCCTTGGTTGAGATTTTGGAAATTGTGTGGCTGGATTAAAATTGATCTTCATCTCTTCTCATGAACAATTAGATCACGAGAGTGGCAATTGGCTATGTTGAGAGAGATTGAATCACCAAGAGATTGAGATTCAATCACCCATTTGCCATGGATCTATACCCATGATTGAGAAGGATTTGACTAACATCAATTCATGAAAACTAACATCTCTAATCCCTAATGATCCTCTCTATCATTAACTCTCATTTCTCTTGCTCTAGCTATTTGATTACCCAATTCCCAATCCCTTTCTACATTCTGTCTATTTACTACTCTTGTTATTTACATTCTGTTCATCTACTTCTTGCCATTTACTTTTATGCTCTTTAAATTTCTGCACCCTTTAATTTCTTGCCATTTACCTTTGATGTTATTTAAGTTTCTTGCAATTTAAGTTTCCGTCATTTACTTGCACTTCATTTCTTTATTCTAGTTCTTTACATTCTTTGCCATTTAAATTCTTGCAATTATGTTTAAAAATCAAAATGCTCATGAAATCAAAACTATGTTTGCTTGACTAAATCTACCATTTAACTAAAGTTGCTTAATCTACCAATCCTCGTGGGATCGACCTCACTCTTAGTGAGTCTTACTACTTGATACGACCCGGTATACTTGCCGGTAATTACGTGAAATCTTAATTTTTACGTATCAAGTTTTTGGCGCCGTTGCCGGGGATTGGAAAGATTGACAATGATTAAGTGAAAGGTGGTTTAGATTAAGCATTTTCTTTTGTGTTTTCATTAAGCCCACTAACTGTTTGATACTTTGTTTCACTAACTCTAATTTCACTCTAATTTTAGCATGTTGCACTTGTGATTTTGGTTCTGTTTGTGTATGTCAGGAACAAGTAGACGTGATATTGAGGACGAGAGAACCCGCCGAAGGTTAAGGAGAGCAGAAAGAGGAAAGTTCATAGTTGGTGAAGAAGGGTCAGAGGAATCAGAGGGAGAAGATCAAGTCATGGATGATGAGATGCAAAACCCTCCTGGAGGGGCCAACAATAATGGTGGACAAGCTAGAAGGGTGTTATCATCATTTACTATCCCTGATCCAAGACATTGTGGGAGCAGTATTGCTACACCAAATGTTCAGGCCAATAACTTTGAGCTAAAACCTCAACTCATCACTTTGGTACAGAACAATTGCTCTTATGGAAGGGGACCTCTTGAAGACCCAAATCAACATCTCTCTGTTTTTCTGAGGATATGCAACACAGTGAAGACAAATGGAGTGCATCCAGATGTTTACAAGTTGTTACTATTTCCATTCTCTTTGAGGGATAAAGCCACTCAATGGCTAGAATCATTCCCCAAGGAAAGCCTCAATGATTGGAATGAAGTGATGAGCAAATTTCTAGCA
Organism: Arachis hypogaea; assembly: GCF_003086295.3. NCBI lineage: Eukaryota > Viridiplantae > Streptophyta > Magnoliopsida > Fabales > Fabaceae > Arachis > Arachis hypogaea. The sequence goes on from NC_092036.1 coordinate 70,898,852, forward strand.
AAATTCTACCCACCTCAAAAGATCATCAAGTTGAAGACAGAGGTCCAGACTTTTAGGCAAATGGAAGGGGAGTCATTGTATGAAGCCTGGGAAAGGTATAAAGCACTAATGAGAAGATGCCCCCCTGACATGTTTAGTGATTGGGTCAAGCTCCAAAACTTCTATGAAGGCTTAAGCTTCGAAGCAAGGAAGGGACTAGATTACTCATCAGGAGGATCACTCAACATGATGAAAACTGCCGAGGAGGCCCAAGACCTCATTGAGATTGTGGCAAACAACCAATACTATTACTCATCAGAGAGGCAACACAATCCGCCCCCAAGGAAAGGTGTAATGGAGCTTGAAGGTGTTGATGCTATCTTAGCACAAAACAAGTTAATACACCAACAAATCCAACAACAAATGGAGATGATAACAAAGAGAATGGATGGTTTGCAACTTGCAGCAGTGAACACAACAAATCAACCATCACTTGAATGGAGCCAAGGTGAAGGGATCACGGTTGAACAACCACAAGAACAAGTTCAATACATGCAGAACACTTCAAATTCTCAGGATGAATTTCATGGTGATACATACAATTCATCTTGGAGAAATCATCCCAATCTAAAGTGGGGTGAAAACCATTGGCAAAAGAACAACAACCACAACCACAACCGTAACACAAATAACCAAAGCCACCATGCCAACAACACTAACCAATATAGAAAAACACAAAACACATATCAACACCCTCATAATAACTCACAAACTCACCAAAACAACTTCCCTGCACCAACATCCAACACACAGAATTACCACACTAACCCACCCAACAACTTTCAACAACAATCCACCCCCATCATATCCCCAATTGACCATTATGAGACTAGAATTTCAAGTCTTGAAGCAACCTTACAAGCACTTGCTCAAGCCACTCAAGCCTTAGCTAAGGGACACAAGGAACATGAGGTCATCATGAAGAACATTGAGAGACAAGTGGGACAATTAGCCAAACAAGCCGAGCGACCAACCAATGTTCTTCCAAGTGATACAATACCCAACCCAAGAGACACAGAAAAAGCCATAAAATGGGAGGAGTGTAAAGCAATCACCCTGAGAAGTGGGAAGAAAGTGGAGACAGAAGCCATTACTCAGGAAGAGCACATCAAAGAAGGCTTAAAAGAAGAGGTGAAGGAACAAAAGCAGGAGCAAGAAACCTATACACAAAGTGCTAAATTAGCTAAGAAGGAGGCAGTGAAAGCATACCAACCAATGCTCCCATACCCTCAAAGGTTTAAAGAAGAGAACAAAGAGAAGCAATATTCCAAATTCTTGGAAATATTCAAGACACTACACATCAACATCCCCTTCATTGAAGCACTTGAACAGATGCCCCTATATGCTAAGTTCATGAAGGAATTATTGACAAAGAAAAGATCCTTGAAAGAGGGACAAACGGTTATGATGACCAGGGAGTGTAGTGCCATCATCCAGAAAAAGTTGCCAAAGAAGATGAAAGACCCAGGGAGCTTTCACATCCCCTGCACAATAGGCAACATGATGATTGAGAGAGCATTTTGTGATCTTGGTGCAAGCATAAATCTGATGCCTCTATCTCTGATGAGAAAGCTTCAGATTCATGAATTGAAACCTACAAAGATAGCCCTTCAAATGGCGGATAAATCTATTCAACAAGCACTCGGGGTTGTAGAGAATGTATTAGTAAAGGTGGACAAATTCTTCCTCCCAGTTGACTTTGTCATCCTAGACATAAAGGAAGATGACAACACTCCCATTATTCTAGGGAGGCCCTTTTTAGCTACTGCCAGGGCATTGATAGATGTCGAAAAAGGAGAATTAATGCTAAGGGTGCATGATGAGCATATAGTGTTCCATGTCTTCAAGAATTTGCAAGACTCCACCCAAGAGGAAGAGTGTATGAAGATTTATTCCATAAATCCAAACTTGAAAGAGGCACCTGATGAGGCACTTCCAAGCTCATGCAGGAAAGAAAATGAAGAGGTGGAGGTGCTGCAACAAGCTCAAAGAATAGAGGAGAAGCTGCAATCAAAGTCAGCATTTAAGATTCATAGCAAGGACTGTCCAAAAATTGAGATTCCAAAACCTGAACTATCTCCTGGAAAAGAAGAGAGTCCCAAGAAGAAAATGCCAAGAGGATGGAGAAACAAGAAAATCTCCACTGAAGACTTCTCACCAGGGGATAAAGTGATGCTAACTTACCAACCAAAAGAGACATCTCCACACTTTTCTGGATACTACACAGTGAACAAAATCCTCTCACTTGAACATGTGGAAATCATCAAGAATGATACTGGAAGGAAGCTCACGGTGAGAGGGGAAGAATTAAGACACTATGATCATCATCCGCCCTAAAGAGGGACAAATGTCAAGCTAGTGACAATAAAAGAGCGCTTGTTGGGAGGCAACCCAACCAGAGGTAACCATCATTTCATATCTAATTCAATAAAACTGTTAATTAGTTTCATCTAGATTGCAAGAAGCTAAGTTTGGTGTTGCACACCAAAACAATCTAAGGGAGAATGAAGGATTCTAAGTTTGGTGTTCCACCAAAAATCCCATCATAAAACACATTCTCACTTTCTGCCATAAGGCTAGCTTCATGCATTTAGACGGACTAGTTAATTATCTTGCTGTTTTCCAGTTTTTAGTCTATTACCTTAGAAAAAGAAGAAAGAGTTTCACACATGGTTAATTTGATGCATTGGCAAGGTACTAAGTTTGGTGTTCCCACACCAAAGTAAGTTCAAAAAGCCCACAAATAAATCATGCAGACTAACCACTGTTTCTAAGTGCTTGGGGAACAAGCAACTTTTAATATCATTGTAGAATGTCATACAAGCCTTTGGAGGGATTAAGCATCATCAATCAAAGAAGCAAAAGATGAACATAAAGGCTAGCAATGATGATGATGAGAAGAAAAGCAAGTGAACTCCAACAGGTTGTATTGTTAAGTGATATTTTACATCAAATGTTGCTGTGATTGAAAGTTGGATTGTATCCTTATTTGCTCTGTTTGTCGGCATCATATAATTTTTCTTTTTATATTCCCGCCTGCCTTCATAGCATAGTCTTTCTTTATAATAAGCAAGATGCTTGATTATTCACAACATTCTTATCTTCAAAACCTGTTTGCACTCAATTTTCAAGAATGCATCACATGAAAGTTCTTTGAAAAGAAGGATTGAGGAATAAAATCAGTTTTTGAGGCAAGCAAAAGATTAGGAGAAGTGGTGGTTCTAGTAGTATGATCATGTATTGAGGTTGCATGCTTGTGAAAACTTGCATGGGAGCTCATAGGCAGGACATAAAGTTCAAAGAAGTATTGTAGAGATTCTCAAAAATCTATTGATCCAAGAAGCAGCAAACAAAGCAAAAGGAAGAAAAGAAAGTGCAAAAACAAAAAGAACATGGCCCAAGGCTCTGAGCATCAATTACTAGGCAGAAAAAGAAAGAAAGAAACAAAAACTCAAAAGAGTTGCTATCCTAGTAAATGCTTGTGGTTGAAGTGTGTCAAGGAAAGAGGCTTGAGCAAGTAAATCCTTGGGGGTGCTTTAACACCTAATACCTTAAAACCAACTGGTTTAGGAGTATTGATTGAAAGCTTATCTAAAGAGCCGCCTTGAGACATGACACTTAGAGTCGAGGTCAAAGCACAAAAATTATAAGCTGCTTCAAGGTGATTACATATAAAGAGATCTCCATGATATCATTTGAATGAAAGTCCTAAGATCTAAGACTTCCAAAATGTAAGGACTGATAAGCACTGGGACCCTTGCATGAACACATAATTCAGAGTTCACCCCACTATCACTTAATCACTTCACTCACCAAGGTATTATAAGCTATTCCTCAACTCATTCCAATTAAAAGAAATCTTTGTGCATAATTCTTTTGTTGCTTGAGGACAAGCAAGGTTTAAGTTTGGTGTTGTGATGCAATTGCATATTTGATATATTAGCTAGTTAGTTTAGTTGATTTTAGCTTGATTTCACTCATTTTCTCTAAATAAACAAGTCCTTTTATGAGTTTGTATTCATGCATGAGAATACTAAGGAACATGTTGATTCTAGCCAAATTCATGCAAATGATTTAAGGAATACATACATGAATGAGTATGAATGAATCTCATGAAATTTATTGCATGAATTGGTAAGACTTTGAAGCTATTTCCTTTGTTGATGATAGGTGATGAAACAAGGAAGCATGGAAGCAAGAAGGATGCAAGGAAATCTTGGAGCAAGAAGGAGATGTATGTTGCCAACTTGATCCTCAAGTTGGCAACGCCCAATTGATGCAACCAGGATGAGAGAGCACGTTGGCAACTTGGTTTCCAAGTTGCCAACGCCCAAAGTGGTGCTGCCAGGAGGTGTAGCACGTTGGCAACTTGGAAACCAAGTTGGCAACGTGCTAGTGCACAATCAGCGGAAATTGCAGCCTGACCCTCCCCTCTTCAAGGATGAATATCTTGAACCACAAGGATCCAATTGGCATGATTCCAATTGCGTTGAGAAGCTGACATCAAGATCTTTCCAACGATATACAATAGTCCATAATGTGGCAAGGAATGGAAGCTCAAATCAGAGGGAAACTTAAGACCCAAAAGGCAAAGGCAAGCTTGGCCCTGGAGGCAACCAAGGCAAGAAGTTGGCGTTGCCAACTCTAGAACCAAGTTGCCAACGCCACACACAAGCCACAAGCAAGCAAACTTGGCCCTGGAAGCAAGGTTGGCGTTGCCAACTCTAGAACCAAGTTGCCAACGCCACACACAACCCACAAGCAAGCAAACTTGGCCCTGGAAGCAAGGTTGGCGTTGCCAACTCTAGAACCAAGTTGCCAACGCCCACCCAAGCAATCTTAGAGAGCTAATTTGGAGCCTCGAGCACGTTGCCAGCCTAGAGATGAGGGGCGTTTTTGAGGACAACGCAGGCTAACAACGCCAAACAATCAAGCTTGGCCCTGGAAGAAAAGGAGCTGGCGTTGCCAACTCAAGATGGGCGTTGCCAACGCCACACAACCAAGCAACAAATGGAGCCATGGAAGAAAAGGAGCTGGTGTTGCCAACTCAAGAATGGCGTTGCCAACGCCACACAAGAAAGTTTGGCTAGGCACCAAGTTTTGGTGCCAACCAGGCTGCCAAACGCCCATTGGCGCACCAACCAGGCTGCCAAACGCCCATTGGCGCACCAACCAGGCTGCCAAACGCCCAATGGCGCACCAACCAGCATTCTAAACGCCCATTGGCGCACCACTCACGTTGCCAACGCTGGATGGGCGTTGCCAACGCCAACTTACCAAAACAAGGCAGCCTGAACATGTCCACTTCAATGGAAGATATCTTGAGCTACAGAGATCCAAATTGAGTACTTCCAGTTGCGTTGGAAAGCTAATATTCAGTGCTTTCCAACCATATATAATAGTCCATGGTGGAGCACAAGATTGGAGCCAAACCAGAGTCATCTTTAGGCCCTAAAAACAAGAACATGAAGTGAAATTCAAGAAAGCTAGAGATTGGCCTTGGGGTGTGGGTCGAGCACGTTGCCAACGTGCCACAAGGGAGGCGTGTTTTGCAACAACGCCAGCCCCAAGTCCTTGCCTTGGGAGAGTGATGCTCGAGCACGTTGCCAACTTGGCGTTGAGGGTGCGTTATTCACAACAACTTGGCAACAACTTGGCAGCTTGACCTCACCTTCTTTGAGGAACCATAACGTGAGCTAGGAAAGTCCAATTGAGGTGATTCCAGTGGCATTAGAAAATAGACATCAAGAGCTTTCCAATGATGTATGATAGTCCATATTGAAGCTGAAGGTTGACACTCAAATTCTGGGCTACATTTAGCATGAAAGTAAGGCCAAGAAGAGGAAAAGCAAGTTGTTGGCAACAACTTGGGCTAGCAACGCCCAAGTCTCATACTTCATGCCCAGGAAATTGTCCTGCACGTTGCCAACGTGCATTTGGCCTGGAGTTAGTGCCAATAACGCCCTCAATGGGCCAGAATTGGTGCCAACTTGCTCCACTTCCCCTATTCCTCACAAAGGCCAGAAACTTCATCAATTGAGCCAAGAATTCAACAAAGAGGAAGCCCATCTTGCTAACCCACTTGAAGATCTTTAGGACTAGTATAAATAGAGATTGAGTTTGTACTTTTGGACTTTTACACTTTTACTCTACTTTTTACACTTAGTCATTTTTTCACTTTTTAGCACTTGTATTTGAAAACTCTTTTGGTACTTCCGAGAGGAGACCCAGAGAGCTACTCTTGGTTCATCTTGGAACTTCTCTTCTTCATTTTCTTAATCTTCAAGCATTTACCTCTTCTTCTTCATCTTTCTTTGCAATTTAGTTTAACTTTGATTGATGGCAATTGTTGTTGAAATTGGAGCTATGATTCACTAAACCCCTTTCATTAGGGGGAGGAGCTCTGTTGGTTGGAATGAATTGGTGAACCCATCTTCTCTTTCTCAATTTTAGTGGTTGATCTAAAGAGGTAACTCTTGTTCTTCAAAGATTCAACCACCATCGAGAGAGGGGTTAATCTATATGAATTATGTGGTGAATTTGATGAATGAGCCACATAATTCAGTTTAGAGTTCATCCTCTCATGATTTCCTCAATCAACATACCTTGGTTAGTATGTGAGATGTAACTCTCCTTGGTTGAGATTTTGGAAATTGTGTGGCTGGATTAAAATTGATCTTCATCTCTTCTCATGAACAATTAGATCACGAGAGTGGCAATTGGCTATGTTGAGAGAGATTGAATCACCAAGAGATTGGGATTCAATCACCCATTTGCCATGGATCTATACCCATGATTGAGAAGGATTTGACTAACATCAATTCATGAAAACTAACATCTCTAATCCCTAATGATCCTCTCTATCATTAACTCTCATTTCTCTTGCTCTAGCTATTTGATTACCCAATTCCCAATCCCTTTCTACATTCTGTCTATTTACTACTCTTGTTATTTACATTCTGTTCATCTACTTCTTGCCATTTACTTTTATGCTCTTTAAATTTCTGCACCCTTTAATTTCTTGCCATTTACCTTTGATGTTATTTAAGTTTCTTGCAATTTAAGTTTCCGTCATTTACTTGCACTTCATTTCTTTATTCTAGTTTTTTACATTCTTTGCCATTTAAATTCTTGCAATTATGTTTAAAAATCAAAATGCTCATGAAATCAAAACTATGTTTGCTTGACTAAATCTACCATTTAACTAAAGTTGCTTAATCTACCAATCCTCGTGGGATCGACCTCACTCTTAGTGAGTCTTACTACTTGATACGACCCGGTATACTTGCCGGTAATTACGTGAAATCTTAATTTTTACGTATCACCCGACGTGACAAAGTCGGTCCAGAAAGATAAAGTTACAAAAGATAATCCCTGAAAGAGACCTGAACAAGGTCCAAGAAAGAGGATTATCAAGTAACTCGACAGGTCCCGACGTGACAAAGTCGGCCCGGAAAGATAAAGTTACAAAAGATAAATCCCTAAAAGAGATCTGCACAAGGTCCAAGAAAGAGGATTATCAAGTGACTCGACAAAGCCTGACATGACGAAGTCGATCCAAGATACAAAGCTACAAAGGTAATCCCTGAAAGAGCCCTGAACAAAGTCCAAGAAAGAGGAGTATCGAGTAATTTAACAGGAACCGACACAATAAAGCTATCCTTGGAAGAGACCTTAAGTAAGGTCCAAAGAGGAAGGGCTACAAACAAACAAAAACCAAGTTGAAAAATTGGCAATCTTAGTATTACGATAAACAACAGTTTAAGATTGATGAGAGCAGTGTCAGGCCAAAGAATCAAGTTAATCATGACAGATAAAAACCTACGAAGGTGCCAAGACGAGTGCAAAGAAGATAGGATACAAAAACTACTAAGTTATGATAACAGCAAGCTCCAGAGGCCGTCAAAATCAGCCGAGGAAGCTTGAAAGTCACTTCGTTTTTCCAAGCAAAGTTGCTAAACAAGCAATAGAAGTATCAACAGTCAACAAAACACCATTTACAAAACAAAAGAGTTCAAAGCCAACAGGCCGGGCTATACACAAATTCATCAGAAATAATCAAAGAGAGTCCAAAGGTTTCCCAGTAGCAGCATCCCGGAGTGAGGGAGGATGAGTCTGAAGAGGCACTGCATCTATCGTCCCATCATCCCGGTTCAGGATCTGAACATCAGGATCAGACTCAGGTTGAACGACTTTAGCAGCCTGAGAGGCAAAGGGCGGCACAACGGAGACTTTGGTAGAAGGAACAGGAGGAGGCTCAACGTCATCATCACCAGGGTCCTCGGGAACGATTTTTCCATCCTTCACAACATTATCCAAGCTAGACAAGGCAAGGTCATCCTCCGGGGCAATAACCCGAATTTGTTCCTTCAGGTTCTCATAGGCAGCGGTTACGCTGCCCACAAGATGACCCTGGAGCTCGGAATAATCAACCCGGACCGACCCTAGCTCATCCCGAAGACGCATCACTTCTCGGTAGGATGCGACATAGCTTTCTTTGTGCTTCAAAGCCACATCCTCAGCCAATCGCACAGAGGCCGCCAAGGCAAGTGAGTTGGCCTTCTCCCCTTCCTGCTCCTTTTTTAGTTGAGCCACCTCCGCTTCAAACTCCTCCTTGAGACCCTTCATCTGATCAAATTCTCGCTTAGCTTCCTCCATAAAAGCTTTGGTAGCATGCAGATGTAGATTTTGGGCAGTGCGATACAAAGCAGCTCCCATATGGGCCACCTTGACACTGCTTCGAGTTATAAAACCCAAGTGATAAAGGAGATATACATCATCCATTGAAAGAGCACCATAAGGTTTGATCTGCTGGTCCACAAAACCAATAGGATCAAAATCTGGGGCATCTAGATTGAAAGGTTCAATAGTTCGAGGTCTTTTTGGAGGAGGGGCGGCTGAAGAAGAAATCACAGCAATGGTAGAAGACTGAGGGGGATCCACTAAACAGACCCGAGGTGTAGGGATCATTTTCCTCGGGCCAGGAGAGCTCGGCACGGATGGCTTCAAAGGAGCTTGGGAAGCTCCTTCCCCATCAGCTCGAGCCGAGATGTTTTGAGCCGCAGTAGCTTTCCTCGCCTTCTTGAAGGCCTTCATGGCATCATTATTCTTGGCCATCTCTGCAAAATGAAAAACAACAATTTATCACGCCAGGAAGAAAAACAGGAGAAAAACAAAGATAACAAGATATATCAAGGTAGTACCCAAAGTAGTTCGAATAAAGGACGGATCTCCCAAAGACTTTTTAGTATCCAAATGGGGAGGTTCTCTCCAAATATCCTCCAAAACACTCACAAAGAACTGCTCGACCTCGCTCAACATCTCCCAAGTATATCGGGATACCACTCTAAGGGAAAGCAGGGCTCATTATTTTCATCCAGAAAGAAAGGTCGGGCTCCTTCAACAGCCCGGACCTCAAAGAAGTAGTTCTTAAAATCCCGGAAAGATTCGTCATACATGGAAAAGACCTTGTGTCCCTGGGCAGACCTAAAAGAAATCCAAGAAGCTTTCTTCTTGGTAGTCCAAGGTTTGGTCAACAGAAAAAGATACAGAAAAAGAGTTTGAGAAGGCGTAACACCAAATTCTTGACAAACAAGCTGAAAAATCCTTATGAAGCCCCATGAATTCGGATGGAGCTGTGAAGTATCTACATTACAAGACCATAACAGGTCGGTTTCAAAAGAAGTAAAACGAAAGGTGATGTTCATTTGGCTAAAAAAGAAGTCATAAGCATAGAAGAAGGGACGCTCCCCCTGGATTAGGACTGGGAAGAAGACTCTATCACCAGAATCGGGTGCTACCAACTCATAATTGCCCTCCTGATTCGCACTGCTACAGACACGATGATTCTTTCTAAGCGTCGCATAAAATTCTGAATCAACTAAAGAAACACACAGCAAGACAAGAGAGTCCAGCCAATCGGACATCCCTTCGGGAACCTCAGAAGACGCCTCGACAATGTTTTTTCGGGAAGACATGGCCAACTAATCCTACAAAGCAAGAAAAGGATTGGGTTACTAAAAAGGCAAAGACATCCCAGACGAAATCAAAACAACTCGGACAGAACATTCCAGCGCGGTATAGCAGATAAAAAGGAAAACCCCAGGACACAACCCAAGGTCCAGAGGCATCCTTTGGAGGCAATCAGGGAATAAAGATTCAGGAAAATCTACAAGACTAATGTCTCAACAGAAACCCTTTCCAAGAAAAACAAATGCGAAAAAGATCAAACAAGTCGCCAAAAGAAAAGGCTACAACAGTTCAGGAATCGGCAGAAGCATACAAAGCCCTAAAGAGCCAAACCAAGAAAATACACTCAGAAGCATATATAAGGTCAAAAGGGGAAAAGCATGCATCACAGTAACAAACCAGGCGCAACAAAAATTCAAGCTTTCCAATATGCACTCAGTCAAAATCAAAGCTTCAAAATCAAAACACAATACAACAGAAGTAAACGGCGAGGGGAAAGCAAAACCAACCTGAGAAAGGAGAAGAATACGCAAGAAGGTTGAAGATGAGGAGGTTAGAGATTGCCGTCAGAAGCACTTACAATCGCCGAAAAAACGTTGCAAGAAGAAACACCAAGGAATGTAGGTTTTCAAAAGAAAACAGAAGGAGAGGAGAAAAAGAGAAGTCACAGTAAAAACAGATGAGGAGAGAAAACGTTTCTTGAGAGTAAAGTTCAAAATAAAAACCAAGAGAAACGGAGCATCAAAAACCAATTAATGGGGCATTAAAAACCCTCGCACGTTCCCAAGGCCAGGACGCTAATCCAAAAGCGCGCATTTTTAAAAGGAAGCGAAACGTTTTGCATTCAAAAAAGGAGAAGTCTACAAAAAGAAATCGACAAAATGCTCGAGTTCAGCTTCACCAAAGAAGGATCGAAGTCCTAAAACTAAAGACTCGACCTCAAAAAGGAAGACCAAGCTCGAGCAGGGGCATTGTTCATACCCTGGGTCGAGCTGGCTGACCCGGGATGTTCTACAAGCAAGGCGACCAACCTCTTCAGGTCAGGACAACCTGACCTCTTCTCAAAGAGCTCGGCCAAGTCATCTGAAAAGCCCAAAGAAGGGCCCAAATAGAGGAATACGCCCCAAATCCTAAGTCATCCCAAACCTACAGAGGGAAGGGCGGTTCCCATGAAAGATAAGCTGACCTCACCTAGAAGATAAGATAAGATAACTAACTTATCTTATCTAAAAAGGTCATGCCCCGTCACTAAAAATACACTGGAGCACCTAGGTATAACTCATACTCTAATTCTACTCAATACCTACTTAATACCCTTGCTAACTTAAGCATCAGAGTCCCTTGCAGGTACCCCCACCCTCCGGAGACGAAGGATCAGCATCATCACCAAGTCCAACGAGTCAGACACAACGACTCCAACCACCATCATCAGATCGGACTCCGCAGCTTCGACCAGCATAGAAGATCTCGTCCGAGATCGACCTCTAGTTTCAGGTAACCCTCGGAACAGTAAGCTAGGAACCGTAGTATATTAAAACCGTCCACACACCTTGTATATATAGCATTACATGTTAGTTAGTTAACAACATTTTATCAAGAATAAACACTAAGATTTTAAGGGGCACCTTAAAGATTTACATTGAGTTCAATGGAAACTCTTAATTTCTACTTGCGTGACATACATAACTGATATATGACTTATGAGCTTGAGAACACACAGCCCGTGAGTTTTGAGCTTAATTGTATGGTTACATCAAACCATAAATTTCATTCCTGTGTGTTTCGCACTTCTTTTCTATGCTTGCAATCTTTATTTTGTTTTAAATCTATATGTCCAATAATAGAATATAGATGGATACCAAGAGATGATTGAGGCCATTATTTGTATTTGTGCCCACTTGTCCCAAATAAACCTACCTTTTATGCCATCCTTGTTAGCCTCCTTGAGCTTTTTAATCCCCTTCTGTTTTATAACCACATTACTAGCCTTAAGCAGAAAAACAAATTAAAAATCCCAAGTTGAATCCTTGGTTAGCTTAAGATAGATATTTTGTATAATTTAAGCACGAGGAATTTTATGGGAACATCGGATGATAAAAAAAAGGAGAATTAAATTGAATAAATTATTTGAAAATTTGGGAAGCATGCTCATGTGAAATCAAAATAATTAAATTACTGTATGCATTGAAAAAAAAAATATTTCAATGCACATAGGACAAAAGTAAAAAATAAAATGCATGAGCATGTAACACAAAAGTGGAAAGATTTGGGTAGCTAGGTGAAGAATTATGAAATTACATATGTATATGTTAGGTGAGATCTTAGACTAGTCAAGGATTCACTTTGTTAGCTCACTTAGCCTTATATATACATCCTTACCCTTACTTCAGCCTCATTACAACCTAGAAAAAGACCTCATGATTTTTGTATGTCTATATTCAATAATTGTTGATTGATTAGAGGATAAACAAAGTTTTAGAAAGCATGACTAGAAAAGAAGAGAGTGATTAACCCCAAAAACTGAGTGACTAGAGAGTAAACACACAATCCAGTAAGGGTTCAACAGCTCATTCTCATGTGTCCATATTTAACTTTCAATTGTCTTGCAAGTTCTGAACTTCATTCAACTCAATTGTAATTGTGCTTTAATATGATTTGGCCCTAATTGTACAAACATGATTCCTTGAAGATATGAATTAATTTAACTACATGTATGCTTTATATATAGGTGAATAATAACTAGAATTGCATGACTCATTTAGGTAGTTGCATTTAGAATAGATTGCATTGCACATGATTCCACCATTATACATCTACTCTTTTCTCTTGGATTTAGCATGAGGACATGCTATTGTTTAAGTGTGGGGAGGTTGATAAACCACTATTTTATGATAAATCTTATGCTTAAATTGAATGATTTTATCAACTCTTCACCTACTTATTCATAAGAATTTTCATGGTTTTACAATTCCTTCCGTAGGATATGACATATGAGAAACCATGTTTCTTATGCTTTTAAATAATCAAATTTAATTATCCTTTATTACCATTCGATGCCGTGATTTGTGTGTTGAGTACTTTCAGGTTTTTTAGGGTAGGAATGACTTAAAGGATGGAAAGGAAACACACAAAAATGGAAGGAAAGCACAAATTGGAGTTTTTGGAGAAACTGGCAGCGATGCATCCGCATGGACGACGCGAACGCATGCTTTGCGTAAATTAGCATCGTCTCGAGCTCATCGACGACGCAAACATGTGACTCGCGAAACACAACTGACGCGGACGCATGACTAACGCGACCGTGTGGAAGAGCAACACTACAGACGACGCGACCGCGTGACCCACGCGGACACGTGACGTGCGCGATCTGTAGAATTTGCAGAAGTCGGCCCTGTAACGGCCTAGCCCCGAAGAAACGGTGCTTTTTCGTGATCAAATGGAATTTTTACAGAATTTTTAGGAATTTCAATGGATATAAGCACCTCCACTGCACAGGTGCTACATCATCAAGCTGCTGAGTCAGCAGGTTGATTGCACAGGACACCTCTCCTAATCTAAGAAGGCACGTCGCGAAGAGGAGGAGGAGACTTTTTGAGACGCCTAGTCTAACTTCAGTACATTATAGTGTCTCCCTCACTTTTGTTAGCATGATTAGAGGGAATAGGCATATCATAGAGTTAGGCTAGCCTGGGTGCCAGCTTAAGGGCTTTTGGTCAGGCCAAGCCCTGGGGCGTCTATTGTACATATATGTACATACTATATGAGTCACTGACTTAGGGGTGCTGTACTATAGCTCTATGCTTATATAACTGAGCCACTTCTGTAACATGATGTATATTATAGTGTGTTGTTCCATATTCTGTTATCTTTTGTTTTATGTATGTGAATGTTTAATTATCCCTTGATATATGGAAGGTATGCGACTTTAAATTATTCTTGTTTTAAAAAAAATTTACTTGTAAAATTCGCGGTGTTTTAACAACGTACAGGCTTATATTTATTAATTAATAATACAAAAAAGGAAAAACAAGTTGGTAACATTTAATTTCTAGTATGATCTAGACATGCTAGAAGTTGGGTCGTTACAATTTGGTATCAGAGCGGTTCTTCCTGTTAGAGCTGGGGAATGGACTGAATCATGCTTTATTACATGCTCTGTGTTGTATCTCATGCTTATAGGGTATCTATGTGATAAGTGTTGCATGAATGTCTTTGTGCTTTCATTCTGATAATGTTCACGCCCAACTTGAGGTATTAAGACTGATCACCTTGGTATTGATTGTTTGTTGTGAACAGAATCAGGATGCCTCCACGGAGACGTAGCGATCGGGAAGGGTCTACTGTTAACAATCCGCCGCGAAACGATGATAATCTGGTTGCTGCGATTCACGCTATGGCTGAGGCTGTGCGTGAAACGGTGACTGCTACTACCTGAGCAGTTAACCGTCCGGGGGAACGTAATGGAGAGCGTAACAATGACCATAACGGTGAGAATGGTGGGAACGGTGATGGAGATAACATGAATCATGATAGGCCTATGACATTAGCTGCTTTCTTGAAAGTTAATCCACCGAAGTTCAAGGGTACGACTGTAGCAACTGAAGCTGATAATTGGTTCCGAGGCATAGAAAGGTCCTTGAGGGCACAGCATGTCCTGGAAGAACAGTATGTAGAATTTGCTACTTATATGTTGGAAGGGGATGCTCAGCACTGGTGGCAGGGCATTCAACGTTTTTCCAAGGTTTGTCAAGGGAATCTAGCAGATTTCAAACAGTGGAAGTGTTTAAAATTTGAAGGAGGACTCTGTGAAGATTTGTTGAACTCAGTGGTTCCATTGGAAATACGGAATTTTGCAGAGTTGGTTAATAAGAGTCAGCTAGTAGAGGACTGTGCTAAGAAGATAGCTGCAGCTCGGATGAATCGCCCAGGATCTTCTTTTCAGAATTATAATCGGTATACAGCTCCTCAAGGAAGGAATTTTAAGCAGGGAGCAATGCCTTCACGAAGGTACAATCAGACTAGAAATGTTCATGCACGTCCTATAGGAGGGAATGGAGGAAGAATGAGACAGGATATGGGTAAGCGACCTCAGCAGGCGCAGATGCGACCAGTATGTAGGCAGTGTGGAAAGGAGCATGGAAGTAGACCTTGTCAGCTTACAGGCATTATCTGTTTTTCTTGTGGTCAGCCTGGACATATGGTTAAGGACTGTCCGAAGAAGCCGGTACAAGGAATAGATAGGCTGCGACAGCAAGGACGTGTGTTTGCTATGACTGCTGATGATGCAATGAAATCAGGCTCCCTAATCCAAGGTCAGTGTTATGTCAAATCTCGACTCTTAACTGTACTGTGTGACTCTGGTGCATCACATTCATTTATTTCTGAGACTGTTGCGCATGAGTTGGGATTAGATTTCACCATGTTAGATTATAATCTAATTGTTCGTACACCCACATCTCAAAATGCCTTGACTAGTCAAGTATGTCAACAGGTGCCTTTTGTTATTGAGGCTAGGACTTTTATACATGACCTGCTTTGTTTGCCTTTGTGTGGTTTAGATATTATCTTAGGTCTAGATTGGTTGTCTAAGCATCATGTTTTCCTTGATTGTTTTAAACGAATTGCTATATTTCCATCATCTGAAATGCACACTGAACCAGTTGAGTCTTGTACTTTCTATTTGAACTCCCTAAGAGTTATTTCTAGTAATAGTGGGTTAGAGGGTTACGTTCTACTATCGGCTAGCTCAGAAACTAATGAACAAGACTTGGAGCAAATCCGAATGGTAAAAGAGTTTCCTGATGTTTTTCCGGATGATATACCTGAGTTTCCACCTCAAAGAGAGATAGAGTTTAGTATTGATCTGGTTCCTAGAGCCAGACTAATTTCTATAGCACCGTATCGGATGTCACCGTTGGAACTAGCAGAGTTAAAGAAGCAGTTGGATGAATTGCTGGAGAAGAAGTTTATTCGTCCGAGTGTATCACCATGGGGAGCTCCAGTGTTACTAGTAAAGAAGAAGGATGGTGGAATGAGGTTATGTGTGGATTATCGGTAATTGAACAAGATCACAATGAAGAACAAGTATCCACTCCCAAGGATAGATGCTCTGATGGACCAGCTGAGAGGTGCGACAGTATTCTTGAAGATTGATTTGCGGTCAGGTTACCATCAAATCCAGGTGAATGAATCAGATATACCTAAGACTGCCTTTCAAACTAGGTACGGTCACTATGAGTATACGGTTATGTCCTTTGGACTGACTAATTCTCCTGCTATATTCATGGATTATATGAATCGCATTTTTCGTCCGTATCTAGATCAGTTTGTGGTAGTCTGTATAGATGATATCCTCATCTATTCCAAGACAGAAGAAGAACACGGAGAGCATTTGAGGATTGTGTTGCAAATATTAAGAGCACGGAAGCTATATGCGAGATTGTCGAAATGTGAGTTTTGGGCGACAGAAGTGGCATTCTTGGGACATGTGATCACACGAGATGGTATAATTGTAGATCCTTTAAAGATCGAGGCCGTAGTAGAATGGAAGCAACCCAAGACAGTTACAGAAGTTTGTAGTTTCATGGGGTTAGCAGGATACTATCGGTGGTTTATCAAAGGTTTTTCACAGATAGCTTTACCTTTGACTCGCCTTACTAGGAAGGAAGTTCTGTTTGAGTGGACAGAGAAGTGTGAAGAAAGCTTTGAAACTTTAAAGGAAAAGTTGATGACGGCACCAGTTTTGGTGTTACCAGACCCACAGGAACCTTTTGAGGTGTATTGTGATGCTTCTTTTAAGGGACTTGGATGTGTATTGATGCAGCATAGGAATGTGGTAGCTTATGCTTCGAGACAACTAAGACCTCACGAAAAGAACTATCCGACACATGATTTGGAATTAGCAGCAGTGGTCTTTGCACTTAAGATTTTGAGGCACTATTTATACGGAGCCCAATTTGAAGTTTTCTCTGATCTAAGAGTTTGAAGTATATCTTTGATCAAAAAGACCTTAATATGAGGCAGAGGCAATGGATGGAATTCTTAAAAGATTATGATTTTAAGTTGAGCTATCATCCTGGGAAGGCAAATGTAGTCGCAGATGCTTTGAGTCGGAAGAGTTTGGGCATATCTTGGATGATGATCAAGGAAGAAGAAATGATCTCAGCCTTTGAAAACTTAAAATTAGAAATGAGAGAGACATCAAGAGGAATTGTTATGG
The DNA here is from genome assembly GCF_003086295.3 of Arachis hypogaea. Classification (NCBI taxonomy): domain Eukaryota; kingdom Viridiplantae; phylum Streptophyta; class Magnoliopsida; order Fabales; family Fabaceae; genus Arachis; species Arachis hypogaea. Next base: position 70,916,079 of record NC_092036.1, read on the forward strand.
TGCAACTACAATTAACATCTGACTTTAAGATAGCTATTCAGCAAGCTCAAGCCCAGAATTCAGGAATGCTGGCATTGTTAGCACGGATGAAGGCAGATCAGCCGGAAGAGGTACACCAAGATAAAGAGGGAATATGGAGATATAGGAACATAATTTGTGTACCTGCTCGGGAGGACTTGAGAAAGAACATTCTGACCGAAGCTCATGAAAGCAGATTTTCTATCCATCCCGGAATGACTAAAATGTACCAAGATCTGAAGAAGATGTTCTGGTGGCCGGGAATGAAGAAAGATGTTGCAATGTATGTTTCAAAGTGTCTCACTTGCCAGAAGATTAAGGTGGAACATCAAAAACCACCTGGAACCCTGCAACCATTGGAGATACCGCAATGGAAATGGGAAGAGATCACGATGGATAGACATGATGCAATTTGGGTAATTGTAGATCAATTGACAAAATCAGCGCATTTTCTACCAATTCAAATTGGTCACAGCTTGGAGAAACTCGCCCGGTTATACATTCAGGAGATAATACGATTGCATGGAATACCTTCATCAATTGTGTCAGACAGAGATCCAAGGTTTACTTCTAGATTTTGGGGAGCTCTAAAGAAAGCTTTTGGGACGAAGTTGCACTTAAGTACAGCATATCACCCACAGACTGATGGACAGACAGAACGAACAATTTGTACCTTGGAAGATATGTTGAGATCTTGCGTGATGGACCAATAGGGTAACTGGGAGAAATACTTGCCATTGATTGAGTTTGCCTACAACAACAGTTATCAACAGAGTATCAGAATGGCACCATATGAGGCCTTCTACGGAAGAAAGTGTCAATCACCATTATGCTGGTATGACAAGGAGGAAGGCAGGATTTTGGGGCTAGACTTGGTACAAGAAACTACTGAACGGAGTAAGCACATTCGAGAGAAGATTCAAATTGCCCAAAGTCGACAAAAGAGCTATGCAGATATTAGGCATAGGCCCTTAGAATTTAACGAAGGTGACCATATTTTCTTAAGAATGACACCTACAACTAGAATAGGTAGAGCTCTTAGGACTAAGAAATTGAATCTAAGATACTTAGGTCCTTTTCAAATTCTTAAAAGAGTCGGTCCAGTAGCATACCAAGTAGCTCTCCCTCCTTATTTGTCAAACCTTCATGATGTTTTTCATGTTTCACAACTCAAAAAGTATAATCCCGACGAAAGCCACGTTTTACAACCAGAGATAGTACAGCTGCGAGCCGACTTGACATATCAAACCCTACCAGTCAGGATTGTGGAACGAAGTGACAAACAGCTTAGAGGCAAGACAGTATCATTGGTTAAGGTAGCATGGGGACAAACTGGGACTGAAGAGTACACATGGGAGCTGGAAGACAAGATGAGAACAGACTACCCGTTTCTCTTTTCAGGTAATTGAAATTTTGAGGACAAAATTTTCTTTTAGGAGGGTAGAATGTAACGGCCTAGCCCCGAAGAAACGGCGCTTTTTCGGGATCAAACAGAATTTTTACAGAATCTTTAGGAATTTCTATGCATATAAGCACCTCCACTGCACAGGTGCTGCGTCATCAAGCTGCTGAGTCAGCAGCTTGATTGCACAGGACACCTCTCCTAATCTAAGAAGGCACGTCACGAAGAGTTGCGTTTTTTAGCCACTCCGGGCCCGAATTTCAAAATTCTGATTTTTGTGGTTAGTCTCTATGTGACGAGCCGGTCACGAATTTCGAGAGATAAATTATATTAATATAATATTCATATATTATTATTTTATTCAGCATATTATATTATTATCTTCTCTACTGTGATTAATGTTGATCTATGTTTAGTAATATAATAACTGAGCTAGAAATCTACCGGTAACGGATAATATCAGCATTCTTAGATGAGCTTAGCACTGCTAATGCTTCATCATATATCTTTTATTCTTATGATTATCCAGTTACTAGTGTCATTTACACTAAGTAACTTAATGTTTATCCATTAGTAGTGTAATTACTTAAGTTCTAATACATTTAGCTTTAGTAATTATCCTTTTCTGAGATATTTTGACAAGTAACTTTTGGATAATCATCATCCAAAAGCCACGGCCTCCCTTGGACAGCTTGGCTATCATTTTTGTTCTTGGAAAAGCTTAGAACACCATGAAAGAAAACAATGAAGCTTCCATGAACACCTGAGCTTCTTTCTCCGTTCTTTCTCAAACCGGAACCCCTATCAAAAATCTAATCTTACCAAAGTGTTCACCTCTTCCTCCTCTTCATTTCTATGTCACTTTTCATGGAGTAAATTAAGGTATGAAGGCTGCTCCTCCTCCTTGAAGGTTCGGCCATGGTGGTTCCTTAAGCTAATGATGTTTTCTTCATGTTTTCTCTTAGGATCTCTTATTCAATCACCAAAAGCTCCAAGAAAACGTGATTTCTAGTTACCTTAAGGTGAGGAAAACCTTCTTTTCATCATCATGAAGCTTCAGCCTTCATGGTTCATAAGATTCTAAAGTTGTTTTTGATGTTAAAATAGGCGTAAAAGTGCTTCTGGAAGCTTGCTTTTGGTGCAGTCTTAGACAGCAGCAAAGGAGGTAAGGTTTGGTAAATTAATCAATGATTGGCTGTGTTCTTGAAGTGTTAAATCAGATCTTGTTGCTTGAGGTTTGATTTTGGGTGTTTGTGTGATGGTTTGATCATGAAATCTTGTTGTTTAATGTTTGAAAATCATGTTTATGATGGTTTTGAAGTGGCTGCTGGTGCTGCTGGAAAACGTGACATTCCAGCCATGAAAATCATGATTTTTGATGCTTATTTGATGTGTATTTGATGGATGAAAAGTTTGTCTTTGGTTTGATAAAAATCGGATTCAAATCGGTTTCCAAAAAGATTGAAAAACTAGCTGAAAATCAAGCAGAAATCTGATGAACTTTTGGAAAAATGTTTTTGGTTTTTGGTTTTTGAAAGAACATGAAAACGTGTATTCATGGATTTTTGGGGTCAAAATTCAATTATTAAAAATTTTTGGGTTGAAAATTAATTAATCAAAAGTTGAGGGGCTAAAGTGCAATTATTAAAAGTTATTGGGGTCAAAGTGCAATTTCCAAGAAGTCTGGGGTTAAAATGCAAATTTTGAAAGTTAAATAAAATATTATTATTTTAATAATAATATTATTTTATTAATAATAATAAAATATTGATAAAAAGACAGTTTTTCCTAAAAGCCTCAGGAAGGCAGTTTTGAGTCCAGAATTCTCTAATTTCCTTTACTAAACACCTAAGAAGAGGTATAAGAGAAGATATAGAGGTATATGAGGTAAAGAAATAAGATTTTGAAACCTGTGTTTATGCTAAAAAGAAAAGGAGTTAAAAGTGATATAGCTGTGTACCTGACCTTACAGAGTAAACAGAGAATTGTAAAATGAGCTTTCTATGATGTTGTAATGCTTGATTTATGATGATTGATAAGTGATGGAAAGTATGGTTATATGTGAATTATGAGCCCTCGGGCAATGCTTGTGAATGTTGTGCGGGGACGCCCGTATTGTGATGTTGCTTCCCAGACAGGCTGCGGTAGAGTAGTACCAGCCCTGCAAGCTGAATCCTTGGTAGAGGCCTGACTCACATACCTGCGGTATATTGAGACCTGAGCAAATACCAGCCCTGCAAGTCGAGAGCACTTGGTAGAGGGTATGCGGTACTTAATCTGGGATTAAGTTATGGGAAGGCCCTATCTGAGTTGGAGGGTCGGATTGTGTCGGGTGCGGGTCGAAACTGACAAATGAGCTCATTACCTGCAATAAGGACAGACATGCATCATACTTGTTTGTGCATTATTTATTGCCTATCTTCTTGTGTTTTTGTTCTATTCCTTGTTTGTTTGAGCATAACTGTGTGATTGCATATTAATGTGTGAATGTGCATTTACTTCCTATTTTCTCTCTTGTTCATGTGTTAGTTTATGTTGCTATTATGTACATATTACTCTACATTTATTTATACTTCTATGACCACGGACATTATAAATGAACTTAACTGTAAACCCCGACCTCACTAAGAACTCCCCAGTTCTTACCCCTTACACCTCTACAGATGGACACAGGAGTCCTATTCTACGAGATTGATCCATCATACAACCACGAGGACCCGATGCGCGACGAGTATTACATCTACTGTGCGGTACCTCGTATCCGTAAATATGTAGTTCGTGGAAGACCTTTCCATTACCCTATTAGGACAGCATACTTTAATCCTAATGCACCCTATGACTTTCCTATATCTTGGTTACACACCGGCGGACCTGGGATCCCTCATCCTAAGGAGCAGATGCCACCTCCTTCTCCTGACTGTATTTTGTTTGGTAGCTATCCTTTTATGGTTCCTGTGGCCAGCAGTGGTTCCTCTGCTATCACTCCGGTAGAAAAAGAGGACGAGGAAGAAGAAGATCCGGAGGAAGATCCTAACTTTATAATTATCTCCTCTGACAGCGATGACGATGAGCCAGGCGAGGCGCCAGCAGGCGAGCATCACCATTCGCCCGGTGGTTTTCTGTGAGGTACTCTGGACCACGATGAGGAGACTTTTTGAGACGCCTAGTCTAACTTTAGTACATTAGAGTGTCTCCCTCACTTTTGTTAGCATGATTAGAGGGAATAGGCATATCATAGAGTTAGGCTAGCCTGGGTGCCAGCTTAGGGGCTTTTGGTCAGGCCAGGCCCTGGGGCGTCTTATGTACATATATGTACATACTATATGAGTCACTGACTTAGAGGTGCTGTACTATAGCTCTATGCTTATATAACTGAGCCACTTCTGTAACATGATGTATATTATAGTGTGTTGTTCCATATTTTGTTATCTTTTGTTTTATGTATGTGAATGTTTAATTATCCCTTGATATATGGAAGGTATGCGACTTTAAATTATTCTTGTTTTAAAAAAAATTTACTTGTATAATTCGTGGTGTTTTAACAACGTACAGGCTTATATTTATTAATTAATAATACAAAAAAGGAAAAACAAGTTGGTAACATTCAATTTCTAGTATGATATAGACATGCTAGAAGTTGGGTCGTTACAGGCCCCAGCGACTTCCAGGCCCTTTTTTGGTCCAAATCCAAGCCCAGAGAACACAGATTAAATGGTTATAAATGGAGGAATCCATCCATTCACCAAGGGGGTAGACACTGAATACATCATACAACATACATTCGTACATAGTTTTAGGATTTAGATGTAGCTTTTAGAGAGAGAGGTTCTCTCCTCTCTCTTAGGATTAGGATTAGGACTCCTTTTAAAGGACTTAGGAATATTTTCATCTTCTTCAAATTACAGGTTCAATGTCTCTTTATTTATCTTTTCAATCTAATTTATGAACTTGTCCATGTGAGAATTGATATCATCATTTAATATAATTTTAGGTATTTAAGACTCATGATTGATTCTTTCTATTTATTATATAAATAATTTAGATTTTTCCCTTTTGGCTTTGGTTGATTAATTGGTAACTCTTAAGTTGTCAAACTCATCATGATTGATAATTGTTATCTTTGCTGATTAATTTAGATTCCTATAACTCTAGTCTTTCATTGAGGAGTTGACTAGGACTTTAGGTGTTAAATTAATTTGTCCACTTAACTGACCTTCATAGTTAGAGGTTGACTTAGTGGGAGCAAAAACATAATTCTCATCACCATTGATAAGGATAACTAGGATAAGACTTCCAGTTTTCATACCTTGCCAAGAGATTTCTTAGTTATTAATTTATTAATTCCTGTAATCCATTTCTCTCGTTCAAAATCTTTTCAAAACCCAAAAACAATATTTTCCATAACAAATAGTAAAACATACTTCCCTGCAATTTCTTGAGAAGACGACCCGAGGTTTGAATACTTCGGTTTATAAATTTTATTTGGTTTGTTACTCGTGACAACCAAAACTTTTGTAAGAAAGGAATTCTTGTCGGTCTAGAAGCTATACTTATAATGTGATTATATTTGTGAATTTCTTTACCGACAGGAAACCCGTTCTTTAGTAGCCTTGTCCAGATTTCTAGTGGGATCAGCAATAAGATCTCTCCCCTTCTATGCCACTCTAAGGAAGGGAAAGAGGTTTGAATGGACAACGGAGTGCGAGCAGGCCTTACAAAATTTCAAAAGATTCATGGGCAGCCGCCTATCCTAACTCGGCCTTGGAAAGGAGAACCACTTATATTATATCTTGCAGTAGGAAGTCGGGCAGTAGCCTCAGCACAAGTCCAGGAAGACGACAATGGGCAACAACATGTGTACTTCATCAGTAAAGCATTACAAGGATCCGAGCTGAACTACCAAAAAATAGAAAAATTCGCCTATGCTCTCATACTAACCTCTCGACGGCTCCATCCATATTTCCAAGCTCACATCATTAGGGTTTGGACCAACCAACCCATAAAAGGGATTTTGCAGAAAATGGACTTAGCAGGCAAATTTTTGCAATGGGCAGTCGAGTTGTCTGAATTCGACCTTCAATATGAAGCTTGGACAACCATCAAATCGTAATATCTAGCTGACTTCATTGCAGAATTTATAGACATTCCAGAAATTCCTACAGAATAGAATCTTTATGTGGATGGCTCCTGTTCCGAGGGTTACCTAAAACTGTAGGTCGATCTCAGAGGAGATCATTTGTGTTGATCGGAGATGACAGGTCCGGCTTATGCGTGGCGGCCGGAGCTATCGTGTCTGACTTGTTGGGATGGCAATGCTGTTGATCCTTAGTCACGAGAGGGTGGTAGTACCTGCAAGGGACTCCGATGCTTAAGTTAGCAAGGGCATTAAGCAGGTTTTTAGTAGAATCAGAGTATGAGTTATACTTGGGTGCTCCAGCATATTTATAATGTTTGTAGAGTGATCTTTTTGGAGATAATATAGTTATCTTATCTTATCTTATTTTATCTTATCTTTGAGTGATGTCATCTTATCTTCAAGGAAACTGCCCTGATCTCTATATGCTTGGACTGCCTTAGGATTTAGGTCGTGTTCCTCTGTTGGGCCCTTTTTGGGCTCTTCCTGGTGATTTAACCGAGCTCTTCGAGAAGAGGTCGGATTGTCCTGACCTGAAGAGGTCGGTCGATTTGTCAGTAGAACATCCCAGGTCAGATAGCTCGACCCAGGGTATGAACAGTGCCCCTGCTCGAGCTCGGTCTTCCTTTTTGAGGTGGAGTCTTTAGTTTTTAAGACTTCGATCCCTTTATGGTGAAGCCTAACTCGAGCATTTTGTTGACTTCTTCTTTGTGGAGTTCTCGTTCGAATGCGAAACGTTTTTCTTTGAATTTTCATTCCTTTGAAAATGCACATTTCCTTGCTTTGGGAATGTACGAGGGTTTAATTAACCTCATTAATTCTTTTAATGCTCCGTTTCTTTGCCTCGCACGTTCATTTTGAACGTTTTCACAAAAAACGGTTTCTCTTCTCTTATTTCTTTGTTGAAACTTCCCCCTTTTCTTTCTACCTTTCTCTTTGCCTGAGACTTTGCGTTTCTCTCTGTGACGCCTTTTAGTGATTGTTGGTACCTTTGTTGCTTTGGAAGGCGATTTAGGATTCTTTCTCCTTTTTCCAGGTTGGTTCTCCTTTCCTTTTTTTTCTCTGTATTGTTCTTGTTTCTTTTGATAAAGTTTTGATCTTTAAGTGTATATTTGGAGAGCTTGAACTTTTTCGTATTTTCTTACCCGTCATTGTGATGTGCTTTTCCAGCTTTCTTCTGACTTTATGTATGCTTGACATTTCTACTGATGGTTTGAGACTATTTTAGGGCTTTTTCACGTTTGTTGCCTATTTCTGTATTGTAGCTTTTGGGATAAAGGCTTGTTTTCTTCTGGAGAAAAATTGTGTTTAGATGACTTCCACTTGGCACGTTTTGCTGCTTTAGTAGTCCCGTTTGCTAATAAACTAAAACTGTAGTTTGGAGGTTGCTATTTTGATGACTTTATTTGGTTTGTGCCTTGTGGCTTTTTTCTCAGAGTGTCGCTTTTGTTGAAATAGAGTTATTATCTCCCTGCAGTGTAGAGATGTACGCTTGTAGATTTTCCTGAGTCCTTGTTCCATAATTGCCTCCAAAGGATGCCCCTGGATCTTTAGTGTTGGTCCGAGGGTCTCCTTTTGTTGCTTTCTCTGACTTCTTGAAACTTGTATGCTCTAGTTCAAGTTGTATCCATTTATGCTCGAGTTGTCTGATTAGTAACCCCTTTTCCTTTTTTCTCATTGTAGGATTTTATTTGACCCATGTCGTCTCGCAAAAATATTATCGAGAGCTCTTCCAGAGTCCCCGAGGGCATGTCGTACTGGCTGGATTCCCTCGTGTTGATATGTGTTTCTGTGGTAAATTTTGAGTATTGTGTGTAGCTGAGAAAACATCACAGGATTTGTAGTGATCAGAAGCAGGAGAAAAATTATGAGCTAGTGGCACCTGATTCTGACGAGAGGGTCTGTTTCCCTACTTCGGTCCAGGGGGAACGTCCCTTCTTTTATGTCTATGACTATTTCTTTAGTCAAATGAACATTACCTTTCTTTTTACTCCTTTTGAGACCAATTTGTTGTGGTCTTGCAATGTGTCTCCATCCCAACTTCATCCGAATTCATGGGATTTTGTGAAGATTTTCCAGTTGTTGTGTCAAGAGCTAGGTGTTAAGCCTTCTCAAACTTTCTTTCATTACATTTTTGTTTTGACTAAACCTAGGATTTCTGCCTAAAAGAAAGCCTCCTGGGTTTCTTTTTGGTCTGCCCAAGGAAAGAGAGTTCTTTCGATGTACGATGAGTCTTTTAGAGACTTCAAGAATTATTTCTTCAAGGTTTGAGCCGTTGAAGGAGCTCGCCCCTTTTTCTGGATGAGAATGACGAGCCCGCCTTTCCTTTAGAGTGGCAAAAGAATGTTGTGGTGTTGAGGTATTCATGGGAGATGTTGGACGAGGTCGAACATGCCTTTGTTAATGTGTTGGAAGAGAACTGGGGACAACCTCCTTATCTTGACACTAAAAGGTTTTTAGGGGATCCCTTGCTTCTCCGAGATGAGCTAAGTAGTGGTTGAATTTGTTTTGTTTTGTTTTATTTTTGTTGAGCTTGTTCTTTTTTCTTCTAATTTGTGACTAGGTTTTTGTTGTGTTTTTTCAGAGATGGTTAAAAACAATGATTCTATGAACACCTTTAAAATGGCGAGGAAGGCAACTGTGGCCCTAAACATCTCGGCCAAGGTGGCTGGGGAAGGATCTTCTCATGTTTTGCCCAAACCATCGGTACTGAGCTCTCCTGGAATGAGGGGGATGATTCCTACCTCTCGGGTTCATTTGATCGATCCTCCACAGCCTTCTGCTGCTACCTCTTCTCCTACCGGCGCTCCTCCTCTGATAAAACAGAAAACAGCTGAGCCCTTTAACCTTGATGACACTGATTTTGATGCTGTCAAGTTTGGGGACCAGCAAATTGGTCTTTATGGTACCATGCCTACTGACGATGTTTCTCTTCTTCGCCATCTGGATTTTATTACTCGGAGCAGCATAAAGAAGGCACACATGGGGGCGACTTTATATCAGACTACCCAGGATCTTCCTATTCATGCTACGAAGGCTTTTATGGAGGAGGCTAAGTTGGAGTTCGACCGGATGAAGGGTTTAAAAGAGGAGCTCGAGGTGAAGGTGACCAAGTTGGAGAAAGAGCTGAAAGGTGAAAAAACTATAGCTATTGCCTTGGCGGCTTCTGCAAAGTTGGCTGAAGATACGGTGTTGAAGCATAAGGAGAGCTATGTCACGACCTATAGGGAGATGATGTACCTCAGGGAGGATTTGGAGTCTGCCCGAGCTAATTATGCCGAACTCCAGGGTCATTTTGTGGGCAGTGTCAATGCTACTTATGAGAATTTGAAGGATCAAGTTCGAGTTTTTGCGCCCGATCTTGACCTCTCTCTATTCAGTTTGGACAACATTATGAAAGACGGTAAAATTGTCCCTAATGACCCTGATGATGGTGATGATGTCGATCCTCCTTCTATGCCTTCCTCCAAGGTCTCTATTGCGCCGACTTCTTCAACCCCTACAGTTCGTCGTCCCGAGTCAGATCTTGATTGTCAGATCTTGAATCGGGATGATGGGACGGTGGATGCGGTGCCTCTTCAGACTCGCCCTCCTTCACCCCGTGCTGATGCGGTTGAGAAATCTTTGGATCCTCAATGATTATTTCTTTAGTGTTTTTGTGTATAGCCTGGCTTGTGGGCTTTGAACTTTATATTTTGTAGTTTGTGGTAACTACTGGATACTTTTTAGTTGCTTCTCTGTTAGCAACTTTATTTTTGGAAAAACAAAGGTAGCTTTTAAGGCTCTTTGAGGTTGACTTCTGGTGGCTTCTTTAGTCCTGTTATTATAACCACCCTTTTTTTGAATGATATGTTTGTTTGCACCTGTCTGACACCTTTTAGGTTCTTGGGAGTGTTGGAGCCTTGTCGCGCGACCTCCTTTGATTGCTTTCTTATTTTCCGCTTGTTTCTCTTTAGGTCGTGGATTTTTGGGTCCAATTTATATGCCTTCTGTCGGCCGACTTCTTCGTCTCGGCCTGAAGTTATTTCTAGTAATCCATTTTGTTCGGACCTTTGTTAGGCCTTTTCCATGGATTTACTTTTAACTTTTGGCATCTTGGTCGAGCCGACATCATCATGTCGGTCCCTTCTAAGTTATTTCTAGATATCCTCTTTTTTGGACCTTTGCCAGGTCTCTTTTTAGGGATTACTTTTTATAACTTTTGTTTGTGGGAGGCCAACTTCATCATGTCGGTCCTTTCTAAGTTATTTCTAGTAATCCTCTTTTTTGGACCTTTGTTAGATCTCTTTTAGGGATTACTTTTTATAACTTTTGTTTGTGGGAGGCCAACTTCATCACGTCGGTCCCTTCTAGTTATTTCTATTAATCCTCTTTTTTAGGGCTGGCCAGGCCTCTTTCTAGGGATTTAATTTTTATAACTTTGGTTATTTGTGGTCGACTGGTCCGACTTCTTCATGTCAGTCTGTCTTTTAAGTTATTTTTTAGCAACCCATTTTTTATTAAGACCTCGTCAGGTCCTTTCCTATGGGTCACTTTCGATAACTTCTTGCCTTTAATCTGTTTTGTCGCTTTTCATCTTTGGCGATTTTGTAGAAATTTGGTTTGACCCTCGCTTGGTCGACCTTTGATGAATTTAGTTTTCATCTTTGTTGGTCTTTATCGTGATCGGGCAGTGAATTTAGTTTTCACTTTTGCCGATCTATAGCTCTATAATCGGGCGATGAAATTTTGCGTTTCAGATTAATGCATCTTGATAAAGGATTTGTAGAAAATCTGAAAAAACTTTATTCAAAAAGAAAATATCCATATATATACATGTGGGAGATTTACCACTCTAAGATAGGTATTTCATGGATCTTGGCTTGGTGCCTCGTTAAAAAACCTTTTTAAGGAAAAAGAGTGCACCTCATCCTAAGATCCTTTACTACCTCCTAACTGTAGTACCTTTTTAAGATGCAAGCGTGCCATGACCTTGGGAGCTCTCGCCCTTCGGGTTTGGATAGCTTGTAGTAGCCTCTTCCGAGTAATTTTATGACTCGGTAGGGTCCCTTCTAGTTTGCTGCCAGCTTTCCTTCTCCAGGACGAGTTGTTCCGATGTCATTTCAGATTAGGACGAGGTCGTTCTCAGAAAAACCTCGCGGCACTACCTTTTGATTGTATCTTGAAGCCATTCGAAGTTTTACAACCTCTTCCCTGATCTGAGCTCTTTCTCAGATTTCTTGAAGTATATCGAGTTCTTCCCTTTGAAGTTGGGAGTTGGCCTCTTCACTGTAGTGGATCACTCTAGGTGATCCTTCTTCGACCTCTACTGGGATCATTGCATCCATTCCATAAGCTACTCAGAAAGGTGATTCCTTTGTGGTGGAGTGTGGAGTTGTCCGATATGCCCATAGGACTTGCGGGAGCTCCTCAGCCCAGGCTCCCTTTGCATCCTGTAATCTCCATTTTAACCCGGCTAATATGACTTTATTAGCAGCCTCTGCTTGTCCGTTGGCCTAGGGGTGTTCTACGGATGTGAATTGGTGTTTTATGTTCATATCGGCCACCAATTTTCTGAAGCCTGCATCTGTAAATTGAGTGCCATTGTTTGTGGTGATGGAGTAAGGAACCCCAAACCTTGTGACAATGTTTCTATATAGGAATTTTCAACTTCTTTGAGCAGTGGCGTTAGCTAGGGGTTCTGCCTCGATCCATTTTGTGAAATAGTCTACCCCCACGATGAGGAATTTGACTTGTCCGGATCCTTGAGGGAAAGGACCGAGAAGGTCGAGTCCCCATTTTGCGAATGGCCAGGGTGAGGTTATACTAATAAGCTCTTCTGGTGGGGCGATGTGAAAGTTGGCATGTTTCTGACATGGTGAACATGTCTTTACGAATTTTGTTACTTCTTTTGTAGAGTCGGCCAATAGAATCCGACCCAGGGTACCTTTTTTGTAAGAGCCTGTGCTCCGAGATGGTTGCCACAGATGCCACTGTGTACTTCTTCTAAAATTTCCTTTGTATTGGAAGTCGGCATACATTTTAATAGTGGTGTTAAAATATTTTTCTTGTATAGAGTATTGTTTATGATGGTGTAATATTGTGCCTCCCGTTTTAACCTCTTTGCCTTCTTCTTATCTGTAGGGAGTGTTTCTATTTTTAGGTAACTGATTATGGGAGTCATCCATCCTTGGTCCTGCCCTGTTATGGCTAGGACCTTTTCTTCTTCCGAGATTGACAGGCTCTGCAGTATTTCTTGGATGAGGCTTCTATTGTTGCCCCTGGTTTGGTGCTGTCTAGTTTTGAGAGTGCATCAGCTCGAGCATTCTGTTCCCGGGGTATATGGCGGACCTCATATCCTCCGAATTGTTTGAGATGTTCCTTGGTTTTTTCCAAGTACTTTTTCATAGTGGGATCCTTGGCTTGATAGCTCCCTGCTATTTGTGAGGTGATTTCCTGTGAGTCATTGAAGATGACAAGCTTTTGAGCTCCAACCTCCTTAGCCAGCTTCAAACCAGCTAGTAGTGCCTCATATTTAGCTTGGTTGTTTGAAGCAGGGAACCAAAATTTGAGTGAAAGTTCTATTTGAGTTCCCTAATCGCTCTCTATTATCACGCCTGTGCCACTTCTGGTTTTGTTTAAAGAACCGTCTACGTAGAGATTCCATTTTGTAGGGATTTCTGGGGTGTTCGTAAACTCTGCAATGAAGTCGATCAGATACTGTGATTTGATGGCTGTCCAAGCTTCATACTGAAGGTCAAATTCGGACAACTCGACTGCCCATTACAAGATTCTTCCTGCTAAGTCTATTTTCTGTAAAATGCCTTTTATGGCCTGGTTGGTCCAAATCCTGATGGTGTGGGCTTGGAAATATGGGCGAAGTCGTCGAGATATTAGTATGAGAGTATAGGCAAATTTTTCTATTTTTTGATAGTTTAGTTCGGACCCTTGTAGTGCTTTGCTGATGAAGTATATAGGGTTGTTATCCGCTGTCATCTTCTCGGATCAGTGCCGAAGCTACTGCCCGATTTCCTACCGCGAGGTATAATACGAGCGGTTCTCCTTCCTGTGGCCAGGTTAGGATAGGTGGTTGTCCTAGGAATCTTTTGAAATCTTGGAAGGCTTGTTCGTACTGCGCCATCCATTCAAACTTCTTTCCCTTCAGTAGGGTGGCGTAGAAGGGGAGGAATATGGACAAGGCTGCCAATTTTCCATTAAGTTGGTCCAAAAAAAAGAGGATTACCAGAAATAACTTAGAAGATGCCGACATGATGAAGTTGGCCCCCCACAAACAAAGGTATAAAAGTAATCCCTAATAAAGACCTAACAAAGGTCCAAACCAAATGGATTACTAAGAATAACTTCAGACCGAAGTAGGGAAGTCGACATACAAGTTAGACCCAAAACATCGACAACCTCAAAATCAAGTCACAAGTATGAAAATACATAGGCAATCACAAGAGGTCGGACAACAAGGCTCCGACATCCCAAAAATGTACCAGACAGATGCAGACAAACATGTTATGAAAGGAAACGAAGTTATAATATCAACAAGGCTCAAAGAGACCACCCAAAGTCGACCTCAAAGAAGCCTAAGAAAATACTTTGTTTTTCCAAAAATAAAGTTGCTAACAGCAAAGCAACTAAAACTGTTCAGAGAACAAAATAACAAAACCACAAAACAAAAAGAGTTTAAAGACCCACAGATCGGGCTATACATATCAAAGAAAATTCATAAAAACTACATAGGGTTCAAAGACTCTCCAGCAGTAGCATCTTAAGGCAAAGGAGGCCGAGTCTGAAGGGGCACTGCATCTACTGTTCTATCATCTCGGTTCAGAATTTGAACATCGGGATCAGACTTCGGTTGGGCGACTTCAGCCAAAGTAGAGGAGGGTAGAATATTAGAGGTTTTTGCAGAAGAAACAACAGGAGGGCCGACATCATCATCATCATCAGGATCATCAGGAACAATCTTACCATCCCTAACAATGTTGTCCAGGCTAAAAAGGGAAAGGTCAAGCTCCGGCATAAGAACTCGAACTTGCTCCTTCAGATTCTCATAAGCAGCATTAACACTGCCTACAAGGTGACCTTGGAGTTCGGTATGATCAGCCCGGACAGATTCCAAGCTGTTCTTGAGATCCATCATCTCTCTATAGGAGGTAACATAACTCTCCTTATGTTTCAACGCTGTGTCCTCAGCTAATCTCATAGAGGCTGCCAGACCAATAGCCCGAGTCTTCTCCCTGTCAAACTCCTTCTCTAGCATGGTCACTTTCACCTGAAGCTCCTCTTTTAAACCCTTAATCCGGTCAAAGTCTGACTTGGCCTCATCCATAAAGGCCTTTGTAGCATGGATAGGAAGATCTTGAGCGGTCCGATATAAAGCTGCTCCCATGTGTGCCAGTTTAATGCCACTCCGAGTGATAAAATCCAAATGATGAAGAATGGATACCTCATCAGTAGGCATGACACCATAAGGAGCATTCTGTTGATCAACAAACCCGATAGCATCAAAGTCAGGAGCATCCAGATTAAAAGGCTCGATAGTCCGGGGTCTTTTTGGAGGAGAAATGGTAGTAGGAGAAGAAGTAGCAGTAGAGGTTTGGGGATGATTAACTAAATGGACCTGAGGTGTTGGGATCACCCTCCTCGGCCAATAGAACTCGAGATCGGTCTCTTAGGAGGAACTTGAGAAGATCCCTCCCCTACAGCCTTAGCTAAGATATTCTGTGCAACAGTAGCTTTCCGCGCCTTTTTAAAGGCTTTCATGGAATCATTGGTCGTGGCCATCTTTGAAAAAACAAATCAAAACAAGTTATAAAACTAGAGAAAAAGAAGTAAAAACAAAACATAACAAAAGAAGTCGATCTCTACCCAGTTCGGCTCGGACAAGAGAAAGGTCCCCCAAGAATCTCTTTGTGTCAAGATGGGGAGGCTCCCCCCAAATATCTTCCAACACAGTTACAAAAGCCTGCTCGACCTCATCAAGCATCTCCCACGAGTATCGAGACACTACAACATTCTTCTACCAACATAAAGGGAAGGCAGGTTCACCATTCGCTTCTAAGAAAAAAAGGTCGAGCTCCCTCAACAGCTCGAACCTTGAAAAAGTAGTTCTTAAAGTCTTTAAAGGACTCATCATACATGAAAAAGACTTTGTGCCCTTGGGCAGACCTGAAAGAAACCCAAGAAGCTTTCTTTTTGGTAGTCCCAGGCTTAGTCAGAACAAAGAGGTAAAGAAAGAGAGTTTGAGAAGGCGTAACATCTAATTCTTGGCAAAGCGACTGAAAGATCTTGATAAAACCCCAAGAGTTCGGATGGAGCTAGGATGGAGCAATGTTACATGACCACAACAAGTCAGTCTCAAAGGAAGTAAAAGGGAAAGTAATGTTCAGCTGGCTGAAAAAATAGTCATACGCATAAAAGAAGGGACGCTCCCCTTGAACTGAGATCGGGAAACAAACCCTCTCATCGGAATCAGGCGCTACAAGCTCATAATCCTTCTCCTGGGACCGACTACTACAAATCCTATGATGTTTTCTCAGCTCTACGCAGTATTCAGCATTTACCACAGAAACACACATCAACACAAGGGAGTCCAGCCAGTCGGTCATACCCTCAGGAGCCTTGGGAGACGTCACAACAATATTTTTGCGAGAAGACATGGCCAACTAGTCCTACAAACAAGAAAAGAAAATGGATTACTAACCAAAACAGTTCAGGCAAAATCGAAACAACTCGGAAAAACATGACTTGGGGCAATACAAGTAGTAAAAAGGTAAACCCCAAGACACACAACAAAGTCTAGGGGCATCCTTTGGAGGCAAAGACAGGACCCAGTAAAACTCCTTGCAAAGAAAAATCCTCTTCTAGACAAACGACAATACGAAGAAGAAAATTAAAGCTATCCCCACAAGGAAAAACCTTCTTTTAATCAACACTCTGAAAAAAGATCCTCGAACTATAGTTACAGTCTACAAAGCAAAGGAACTACCAAGCAACATGCCAAAGCAGAAGTTGTCAAAATCATAACCCTTTTACAGGAATCAAGCAAAGCCATTACCCCAGAAAAGCTGCAAAATCAGAGGGCAACAAAACATGCAAAACCCTAAAAAGCCTCAATCAAGAGAAATACGAGGAGTACGCATAAAGACGAAAAGGAAGCCAGAAAAAATACATCACAGTGACGAACAAGCACCAAGAAAGGTTTAAGCTTTCCAACATACAGGCAAAATCAAAGCTTTACCAAAAAATAATAAGAACAACAAAAAGAAGAACCAACCTGAACAAAGGAGAAAACTTCGACGAGGTTGAAGACAGAGAGACGGAATCCCCTTTCGAGCAACGAAAAACACCAAGAATCACCAAATGACGTCGCGGAAAGAAATGCGAAAATGCAAGTCTCAGGCAAAAACTGAAAGCGAGAAAGAAAAAAGGGGAAGTTACAGAAAGAAACAGAGAAGAGAAATCGTTTTTGTGTAAAGTTCAAAATGAACGAAGAAACAGAGCATTAAAAGTATTAATGAGGTTATTAAACCCTCGCGCATTTCCAAAGCAAGGAGATGCGCGTTTTCAAAAGAATAAAAATTCAAAAAACATTCCACATTCAAAGGAGAACTCTACAAAGAAGAAGTCAACAAAATGCTCGAGATCGGCTTCACCATAAAAGGATCGAAGTCCTAAAACTGAAGACTCGACCTCAAAACAGAAGACCGAGCTCGAGCATGGGCACTATTCATACCCTGGGTCGGGCTGTTCGACTAGGGATGTTCTACTGACAAGTCGACCGACCTCTTCTTAAAGTGCTCGGTCAAATCACCAGGAAAGCCCAAAAAGGGCCCAAACGGAGGACCACATCCCAAATCCTAAGGTAGCCCAAGCCTACAGAGAGAAGAGCGGTTCCTTTGAAGATAAGATGACCTCACTTGAAGATAAGATAAATATAAGATAACTAACTTATCTTATCTAAGAAGGTCACTCTACGCCATTATAAATACACTGGAGCACCCAGGTATAACTCATACTCTGATTCTACTAAAAACCTGCTTAATACCCTTGCTAACTTAAGCATCGGAGTCCCTTGCAGGTACCACCACCTCCGGTGATGAAGGATCAGCACCATCACCAAGTCCAACAAGCCAGACACGGTGGCTCCAGCCGCCCTCATCAAGTCGGACTCTACAGCGCCGACCAATACAGAAGTTCTCGACCGAGATCGACCTACAGTTTTAGGTAACACTCAGAACAATGAAGATAGGACTTCTAGTTCTCATTTCTTGCCAAGAGCTTTCTTAGTTATTAGCTTATTTCTTTTGCTATTTACATTTCTTGTTCCTTATTACAAAAACCCCAAAATATTCCTTCGTAGCCAATAACAAAGCACTTTATTGCAATTTCTAGGGAGAACGACCTGGGATTAATACTCTCGGTTATTTTATTGGGGTTGAACTAGTGACAACCATATTAAATTTGATTTAAGGATTCATTGTTGGTTTAGAACTATACTTGCAATGAGAATGTGTATCAAGGATGGGACAACCAAAGGTGGGAGGAGCCTCAAGCTTATAGACAACCTTCTTGGCAACAACCTCCTCCGGTCTTCTATAGGTATAATTCAAGTCCTAATTCATATCTATCTAATGGATGTGGTGATCCTCATTGTGGTTGTCAACAACCACCACCATATGCCTATGAACCTCATCCTCAACATAGCCCTCAACTATACTCACAAGCCCTTTTTTACCAAATATTTTTCTATGACCCTCATCTATCATATAAATAAGCACCCTTACCTCATCCTTGTGATCATTATGAGAGAAAACCCATAGAACCACCCACATTCCAATATAATCACTCTCAAGGACCACAAATTCCATATACACCACCTCCATACCCTTACTAAGAAGAACCACCTTCCTATCATGAACCCTTCCTCCAAAACGATGAACCCTCCTATCCACCCTAATCTCCAGTAGGTGAAACCCTTGGTCTTATTCTTCAAGGGCAATAAGAGATGAAAAGGGAGGTACTAGAATTAACGGCCGCCTTAATCGAGGTCGTAAACCGATTAGCCTCCTAATGCTTGAGCACTCAAAGCACTCCCATGGCCACTTGTGGAGAATCAAATGAGGAGCATAGCATGAAGGAGAGATTGGAAACACAGGTGAAAAATGTTGAATGTTGAATGTTGCTTTGTGTTAGAGCAATTGGAGGAACCTATGGTTGTTGAAGAAAACGAAAAAATTGTTGAAGACTTAGGAGATGCAGAATCTCCATGGGAATTATAGTCATAGAAAATTCTGCCAAGAAAATTGAATTTGATATTGAGGAGGAGAGTGCACAACCTCCAAAACAATTTCTGAATGATGACTTTAAAGGAATGAAACAAGAGTTGAGTTCCTTTGGTGATAAAGATCATGCATCAAACCTTTTTGGTGGTGAATCCCTGGAACTTGAAGAACCTTCTCCCGGAGAGATAGAAAGCAATGTGGATGTAGATTTCTCTCATCCTCTCATTTATGATTTGAGTGATGGAGAAGAGTTAGATGAAATTGATGAGCAAGGGATTAAAATTGATAAATCTTGTGAAGAGGTGGAGTTTCTTAGAAGAAGAAGGACAGGAGTTGAATACGCTTTATTAAGATCCTTGGAAGCGTCTTCACCTAAGTTGTCATCTACTCCTTCATTGAGTGGTTAAACTCATCTCTATTAGCTTTATTGTACCACTTGAGTATGGCTTGCTTGAAACGGATGTTCAACTTAGAGCGCTTTGCGGGATGAAGAGTAAAAGAAGGATTTTTCGTGGTTGGCGTTGCAAATCAAGGATCATTTTGGTTGACACATCAAAGATGAGGTACAAAGGTTGGACTAGTGCTCAATTAGATGGGTTTAGAAGGAGAGTTAAGCACTTCATTGAGAATTCATCTTGCTTACCACTCGGATGGATTAATGATGATCAACTTGAAGATGGGTGTAGAAATAAGATAAGGATCCGGGAATACAGGAGGATCAATTTTGGGAGTCCTTAACTTGTGCAGAACTCAATTAAATCTTGGAATTATTAATTATGAATGATGGAGTATATTGGAAGTCCAAGCATTGGTGGATGTTCAGGGATGGATTCAAGCACAAGCCACCATGACAAGTAGCTCACCAAATATCCAACTTAGGGACAATTAAATAAAAGTGCTAGGTGGGAGACACCCCACCATGCTAAACTCTTTCCATTCTCTTGTATATATAATTAATGAATGAATTGAGTTGCCATTGTTAGGTAGTTTTCTTCTTTTCATACTTTTTTCATATCTTGCTTTGGTTGCTATTTGCTTATTAGATTCTTATTTTGATTAGAATAGTCATTTTTGAATTGCATTTTACTTGAAGTGCAAGTTTTCTTTTTTTTACCTTTGAAAATTTTTCAAAAAAAAAAAGAAAAACTAAAAGATTTTTGTTAAATTTGAATTTTGGTTGATTTAGAGTGTTTATAGGTTAGGAGAGTGCTCTATTTCTATTTTATATGTTAAAAAAAGGGTCACCACACGCATAAGCGTGGGCGACGCGCACGCGTCGTATGCCATTTTGGGACTCTTGTCACAAAAACCCGAGAGTTGTCCGTGAATTATGTTGGTTTTTTGCGAAAAGCACAATATGGACCCACGCGTACGCTGGGGTGACGCTTACATGTCACCTGTACTTTCTGCATTCCACACGTACGCGTGGGCGACGCTTGCGCGTCGCTTGCCTTTGCTGCATCCCATGTGCACGCGTGGGCGATGCTTACGTGTCGCCTCACGCCTTGTTTCTTCTCCATTCTCCTTTCTTCTTCTTTCTTTTCTCCTTCTTCTTTCTTTCTTTTCTCCTTCTTCTTTCTTCTCTTCTTCCGTTCTTACTTTTTTCTTTTCCCCATCTTAAAAAAAATTAAAAAAATAAAAAAATAATAAATAATAATAATAGTAAATAAATATATAAAATTTCACTTTTTATTTTTCTCATCTTTCATTTTCTTCTGTTTATTGCATTTGCATACTTTTATTCATTGCATTTTCTCTTACTCAATTGTTGAGAATTTCTTGCATTATTTTGGTACTTCGTGACTTGTTTGACATTGATGGGTAATAAAATTTCTAAGTCAATGCTTAACCTTTGTGACTTTTGTGTTCTTTGTGCATTGACATGAACTTTTAATGTCTCTCATGAGCCACTCTTTCTTGTTTGAACTTGATTCTCAACATGCTTTTCATGTCATTTACTTATGCTTTGATTTTATTCTTGCATCAAGTAGTAGTTGATATGCCTTTGCTTATATTGCTTTCTCACCCACATGTTGTAGCTACCATGTAGTTGAGAACCTTACTCTTATTTGGCATTAGCCTCCACTTATGTTCTTTTTGCTTTGATATCTTTGTTATAGGCTTAATTTTCTTTCTTTTTCTCTCCTTTTAGGTTGGCCACCAAAAAGGGAGGAAGGAAAAAGCTTCGGAATGGGGCAACAAAGATGTTCATACGCACAATCTTTTGAAGAAGCTCATCAGTTGTAGCTACCCGTCCACCTTGCTCCTCTTTGAATGCACCGAGTACGGTAAAATCTTCAAGTGTGGGGAGGTTCGGTCAATGACCGACCTCCATGGGTAACCACTTCCTCTTTTAACACCAATGTTAGCTAGTTATTGCATTGCATGTTAGGGTGCATGTTAGTTAGAATTTGTACATATTTCACCACTTCTGTTCTAAGAAATTGTTTTTAGGGCACCCTACCAATTTGGAAAAAAATTTTTTTGTTGAACTCACTTGAAGAATTTATTTTGGAACATGGTTTTTGAGCTAAGAACACAAGCATGTGAGTATTGAACCTAATTGTGTGGTTACATCATACAACCACTTATTTCCATTCATGTGTGCATTATTCTCTTTCTATGATTGTAATCTTTGATTTGTTTGATTCTTTATGTCCATTATTTTGTGTATACATGCATTTATATGATTGAGATCATTGTTTCAAATAACTCACATACCCAAATAGCCTACTTTTTTATCTTCCATTGTTAGCCAATTTTGAGCCTATGCTAAACCCATTTGTTCTTAATTTGAGCACATTATAAGCCTTAAAGCAAAAAACAGTAAATGTCCCTTGTTTGGATCTTTGATTAGCTTAGGCTAGTGAGAGTGCTTATCATTCAAGTTTGGGAGAGTTCAGAACATTGGTTAGGTTAAAAGTGTGTTTTTGTATTTCTATTGAAAATGTTGGGAATTGGGTATATATTCATGCATTGAATGTTAAACCATATTTTATTTATACTCTTGTATATATTTTTAGTTTGAAAAGAGAAAAAAATTAAAAAATAATAATAAAAATAAAAGAAAAGGAAAAAATATACATATATAAAAAAATATATATGCAAAATAAAGAAAAATATATATCAAAGTGAAGTAATAATAACTAATGCATATGTGTGGTGATCAAAAGAGAATGCATGAGTGTGTGAAAAAGTGAAGAATGGGTAGTTAGGTTAGCTTTGAAATTGTATAGGTTGTCATAAGTTAGGTGGGAAGTTTAAGTTAATCAAGGATTCAAAGTTCAAGTCTACTTTACCATATACAATCCTACCTTGACCCTAGCCCTAGTACAACCTAAAGATAAGTCCTCATGATATTTGTATTCATGCATGAAATAATTATTGATTGTTAGATGAAAAATAAATCTTGGAAAGTATGATTAGAGGAGAATTGAGTGAATCAACCCTATACACTTGAGTGACTAGAGCGGATACACTTTCGGTGAGGGTTTGATGCTAAATTTCTTATTCCCGACTTACATGAGCTTTCTTCTTGTAAGTCTATTTGAAATTCAATTTTGATATTTGAATTGGTAGGATTCATGAATCATCATACTATGTTTGCCCTACTTGCTCATATATGTTCTTGGAGATTGATTTACTTTTAATCAAGTAGGTAGAATAACTTTGCATTTAGTTGCATTCATATAGATAGGTGCATTTAGGTTATGTGCATTGAATAAATATTCATACCATTTTTCTTGTCTTTCTTGGTTTAGCATGAGGACATGCTATTGTTTAAGTATGGGGAGGTTGATAAACCCCATTTTTAGGCTTTATTTTATGTTAAATTTAGAATATTTTATCAACTTTTCCTACATTTATACACTAAAATAGCATGGTTTTGGCAATTCTCCTTTATTTGTGCTTAAGTGTGAAAACATGCTTTTTATGTCTTAAAATAACTAAATTTAATTCACCTTGCTTTTGAATTTACTTTTCTCACTATCCTGCCTTCTAATTTCAGGATAAGTCACCATAAGCAAAAACGGAAGCGGGAGAAAGAACATGCAGCAGCCGATTGATCCACCAGCTGAAGGTGGAAACTAGGAAATTGCCGTATTCCCTTGCTTATCTTTGAATGCACCGAGGACGGTGCAAACTTTTAAGTGTAGGGAGGTCATCCAACGGAAACGGTCGTTTTTAGGTGTCAAATTTCTAATCCTAACACTTTCACATTTTATTTTTCTTTATTACTAGGTCTTTTAGAATATTTAGAAACATTT
The DNA here is from genome assembly GCF_003086295.3 of Arachis hypogaea. NCBI lineage: Eukaryota > Viridiplantae > Streptophyta > Magnoliopsida > Fabales > Fabaceae > Arachis > Arachis hypogaea. Next base: position 70,939,176 of record NC_092036.1, read on the forward strand.
TATAGGTTTGCATATACGTATAATAAGCTTAGTTAAAATAATGATATTCTCCAAGAAAAATATTCTTAATAGGGCATTGGCATCCCAATTGATTTGAGTAAAAATATTTCATTGAACTTGCTTGAATTATACATTGTGGAACAGGTTTTTGAGCTAAGAAGACACAACCTTGTGAGTTTTGAACCTAATTGTGTGGTTACATCATATAACCACTTATTTTCCTTCTTTTGTGTGCATTATTCTCTTTCTATGATTGTGATCTTTGATTTCTTTGATTCTTTATGTCCACTATTCCATGTATACATGTATTTATATGATTGAGGCCATTATTGTAAATAGCTCACTTGCCCAAATAGCCTATATTTTATCTTCCATTGTTAGCCAACTTTGAGCCTATGCTAAACCCATTTGTTCTTAATATTAGCACATTACAAGCCTTAAGTGAAAAACAATGAATGTCCCTTGTTTGGATCTTTGGTTAGCTTAGACTAGTGAGAGTGTTTATTATTAATGTTTGGGAAGGTTGGGAACATTGGTTGGGATAAAAGTGTGTTTTTGTACTCTTGTTGAAAGTATTAGAAATTGGGTGCATGTTCATGCATTAATTATGTTTAAACCATATGCATTGATACTCTTGTATATATTTTAGTTGAAAAAAAAATATAAAACAAAAAAAAAAGTGAAAAGGAAAAATATATATATAGAAAAGAAAGAAAAAGAAAAGCAATAAAAGGGGACAAAACACCTCAAAGTAGAGTTCAATAATATCAATGCATATGGGATGTGAATTGAAAAGAGAATGCATGAGTATGTGAAAAAGTAAAAATTATGGGTAATTAGGTTTGTTTAGAATAGTATAGGTTGTTATATAGGTTAGGTGGGAAGCTTAGGTTAATCAAAGATTCAAATTCTAGTCCACTTAACCATATACATTCCTACCTTGACCCTAACTCCATTACAACCTTTGGAAAGTCTTCATGATATTTGTATGCATGCATTGAATAATTGTTGATTGTTAGATGAAAAATGAATCTTAGAAAGCATGATTAGGGGAGAATTGAGTGAATCAACCCCAAACACTTCAGTGACTAGAGCGGATACACATCCGGTGAGGGTTCGATTACTCAATTACATGTTTTCACCATGATAATTTCTTTTTGTGCAAGTTTGTAAAATCTTTCAATATCTCAATTCAATTTTTGGGTATGATTTGATTGACATTGGTTTAGCCCCTATGCTTATATATGTTTTCTTGGGTATTGATTTGTTTTGACCAAGTAATTGCATACATCTAGATTGGTTGCATTTAGATTGTATATTTGCATTGAATAAATGTTCATATCCCTTATTTCCTTCTTAATTTTAGCATGAGGACATGATTGGTTTAAGTGTGGGGAGGTTTGATAAACCCCAATTTTGTAGTTTATCTTGTGCTTAATTTGGGGGATTTTATCACCATTTCCCACATTTATTCGATGAAATAACATGGTTTTGTAATCCACCTGTAATTTGTGCTTAAGTGTAAAAACATGCTTTTTAGGCCTTTAATTTGCTAATTTTAATTCCCCTTTGATTCCACTAGATGCCTTGATGTGTTTGTTAGTGAATTCGGGTTGAAAAGGGCTAGGAATGGATCAAAGGAGTGAAGAGAAAAGCATGCAAAGTGGAGAATTCATGGAAAATCAAGCATTTGGAGTGCATACATTGACGCGCATGCGTGACAAATGCGCACGCGTGACAGACGCGCATGCGTGGAGATGAAGTCGTATGGCGACGCGTACAAGTGACATGACGCGTACGCGTGGGAAGAAAATGCCAAGCGACGCGTACGCATGACTCATGCGTACACGTCACAGCTCGCAAGTGACGTCATTAAAGTGAAAACACTGGGGGCGATTTCTGAGTTTTCCAGCCCCAAATCCAACTAGTTTAAGAAACAATTTCATGTAGAATTCAAGATGGGTCAAGGGGGGATCATTCATACACTTGAGTTTTAGAGAGAGATGTAGAATTCTAGAGAGAGAGGCTCTCTCTTCTCTCTAGATTCGAGATCTTAGTTTTCTTCCTTTTAGATTTAGATCTCATTTCTCCTTTACTTTAGTTTTCTTTTACTTTTATTTGTTCTAGGATTTTAATTCTCTTGTTGTTTCCTTTATTTTGTTAATTTTAGTTTATGGACTCTCTTGTTGATCTCTATCTCTTTTCAATGCAATTTATGATTTCCATGACTTTTTATATTTGCTCTAGTTTTATATTGTTAATTTCTTATATTGATTGGGTATAGCTTTCCTTTAATTCCTGCAATTTATGATGTTTACTTTTATTATTCACTAAGTGTTTGAAGAAATGTTTCTTTTAGTCATGAGTTAGATTTTTCTCCTCTTGGCTTGGGTTGAGTAATTGGAGACTCTTGAGTTATCAAACTCTTTTGTTGATTGACAATTGGGGTTGAACTAATGACAACCATTTTAAATTTGATTTGAGGATTCATTGATGGTTTAGAACTATACTTGCAACGTAACTATTTTTGTGAAATTCTTTACCGACATAAATACTTTCATCAGCAGGCTGTATGTGATCAATGCTGTATCGCCATGGTCATTAATCTCCTCTGCTTCAGATCAAATGCCGTATGGTTGCGGGCATCCAATCTGAACGAGGGCAAAACTCTAGCAGTTCATTCTCTTTGGTGATCCTACTCAAAACACCACAGACAAGGTCAAATTTTTTGGAATAGAGAATGTTGCTCCTTTGGGTTCTAGCCTTTACCACAAAGACCCTAATCTCCCCGTAATTTGGCTGAATTGGTGTCTCAAGAAGTCCTTAATGAAGACTTGGATTAGCCGTCTGAGAGATGTATAATCAAGCTGGCGGTTCATGCTTTCCAGTTACGTATTCACACAAACCCAAGTAGACAGGGGTGGTTGTCAGGCACGCGGTCGTAGTACGATGAATGGAGTTGATTGTCACTAATCATCCCATTCACTATGTTGAAGAATGAATATACATCTTAGAATTAAATCAAACATGGATTGAAGAGAAAGAGTAATACATTTATAAATTCATGCAAGTCAGCAGGGCTCCTCCCCTCAACCTAGGAGGTTTAGAAACTCATACTGATAGAAAATATAGTGATAAATGAAAATTTTGCTGTTTTTTCTTGCTTCAAGAATCAATTTTTGGATTTTTCAGATTATCAATAATACTTTTCCTTTTTCATCATTCTTTCAATAGCCAACATTCTAAAATTCCAACTTCAAATATGCACTGTTTATTCATACATTCAGAAAATAAAAGTAATGCTAACACAACAAATTAATTGAACTACTCTTATTATAAACTTCAAATTCATGTATCTCTCAATTCTTTTCAAATAACTTTCTTTTAAGTAATGTATGAGAGATATATGGAACATTTTATATCTTTAAGACATCAATGCAAATGATCACGCAATAAGAACAAGAGAACAGACAGTACAACATAACAAAAAACAAAAAAATACAAAATAAAAAGAGATAAAGAGAACAAATCCACCTTTAATGGTGGTAGCTAGCACTCCTACTTGAGGATCCAATGTGATGCTTGTTCTCTTCAATGTCATTCCTTTGCCTTTGTTGTTCTTCCCTCATAGCCCTTTGATCTTCTCTGGTGGATCTTTGGTCTTCCTTTATTTCATAGAGGGTGATGGAGTGCTGATGCGTGAGCATCTTTCCTATCTTTTCCTAGTGAATTTGCATCTAATTAGTTGAGTTTAATAAAGAATTAATTATCTTTTACCCAATATGGATGCTACTTTGAGTCTTTTGCAATTTTGTTTATTTTAGGTAATATTTGGCTGGATTTGGGGGAGTTTCTGCAGCACAAGAATCAAAGGAGATGGCAGCAAGGAGGGATGCGTACACGTGACTGACGCATGCGCGTGATTTGGTGCTTTCCATGGTGACTCGTGCGTGTGACTGACGCGTACGCGTGATTTGAAAAATTGCACAGTGACGCGTGCAGCTGACCGACGCGTCCGCGTGACTTGCGGAAAAGACCATTGACGGGTACGCTTGATTGACGCATACGCATGACATGCGCCACGTGCAAAAAATGCAGAAAAATGCTGGGAGCGATTTCTGGGCTGTTTTCACCCAGTTTCCAGCCCAGAAAACACAAATTAGAAGTTGCAGAATGGACAAAACAAGTGGTCCCCACCCATCAACTAAAGACTTGCTGATTATTCTGATTTAAATTCAAATCTTATTATTAGGAAAAGATATTATTTTTAATTTTAGATAATTAGATTTTAAATTAATTAGGATTAGTTATAAAAAGGGATTCGATTAGTTAACTTTAGAGATCCCATCAGATTGGAACTCAGTACATTTTACCTGAATCCTTATTTTCTCTCTGAACCATGAGCAACTAAACCTCCATTGTTAAGGTTAGGAGCTCTGTCTTTTTGTATGGATTGATTTTATTGCTTTGTCTATTTTAATTCACGTATGGATTTATAATTTAAGAATTATTTTTGCTCTTCATCTTAGGAATTTGGGTGGAACAGAAGTATGACCCTCTTTCTATTTGAGTTCTTGTATAACTTGGAAAAGCTCTTTACTTGAAGAACAGCTTGAAAACATATTCTCCTAAATTTTAATTATCTATATTTAACAGGACACGTGACACATAAGCCTTTTATTTTTGGGTAATTACAGTTTTTGTGGCATATAAACTGGAATTTGATGATCACCCTCTAATTAGAATTAATTGACCAAGGAATTGGCTGTTGATGAATTTTAGAGGAGACTATAAAGGTCTAAGGAATTAGGGTCTAGTCATATATAGTTTGCCATAAATTAAATCCTACATGATTAAAATAGTTAGTAAGAAAAGTTAATCCAGAAAAATCGATAACATTGAAGTCTTAACTGTTTCTCCAATATTTTATTTTCAACATATTTACTTGCGTGCCTGCCCTCTGATATTTTCAATTTAAACCTTTTGAATATCTCAAAACCCTTTTTTGCTTGCCTAACTAAGTAAATCATTTAACCATCGTTGCTTGATCCATCAATCCTCGTGGGATCAACCCTCACTCACCTGAGGTATTACTTGGTACGACCCGGTGCACTTGTCGGTTAGTTTGTGGTTGTTAAATCATCGCACCAAATTTTTGGCGCCGTTGCCGGGGATTGATAGTGATTTACAACTATTAGTTATTTGATTACTTTTATTAGGCATTTTTTTATTTAAATTTTGTTTTAAATATTTTCAAAAAAATTTAATAAATAAATAGCACAAATATTTTTCTTAATTTCTGAAATTAATTTTGGTGTTTCCTAGTAAGTTTTATTTTAATTCTTAGATTTCTATTCTTTCTTCTTTGCTTTCCTATTTACCACATGGTGCGTTTAATCCTGTTTGGTGTTTTGTGCTAAGGAAAAATAATGGTGAGAGATCGCATGGGTTACTACTCAAACCCGATAGTGATTCATATTATAGTGAATGGAGGAACTATCCAAATTTTGGTTAGCAAAGTCAAAACCAAAGGAACTTCAGTAGTCCATGTTCCAACTATCAAGAGCCACCACCTCCATATTCATATCACGAACCACCACCTCTCTATCCATACAAAGAACCATCCTCTTTTTACACTTATCAAAAACTATCATCTCCTTCTTATGCATATCAAGAGCCACCATCTCCTTATTCATCTCAAATAACATCAGATCTTGAGCTTCTCATGAAAGAATGCTTATATGATATAAAGACAAGTGTCAAAAATATAGAAAAATATGTGCAGACGATGATCAAGAACCAGGAAGAGGAACAAGCAAATTCCTTCCCAAGAGATACAATACAAGATCCTATGAAAGAAAGTGAGGAAACCAATCAAAGGAGTTTATACTCCAGTGAATTAGAGAACCTTCCACCCTCACTTATGGAAGAAGAGGAAGATGCACAACCTCTCATACTCTTGGTAAGCAATGAAGAAGTGATTGAATTAGAAGAAAGCTACCAAGAGGAAGAGGTTGAAATTGATAAGGCTTGCAAAGAGGTAGAAGAATTAAAGGAATAACATAAGGGAGTGGAGCTTGCAAGACCTATTCCAAAGCCATCACCATCCAATATAACATTCGAGTGGGTAAAATTCCTATCCTTAACCTTTACTTTCCCACTTGTATATGGGCTACTGGAGACGGATGGTCAACTTAGAGCTCTTTGTGGCATTAAGAGTAATCAGAAGATGGTTAGTGGCAAGAATTGTCAAGCAAGGTTCAATATGGTTGCATGCTCCAAATTGAAGTGCAAGGATTGGTGTAGAGCTCAATTGAATAGGTCTAGAAGGTTATTTGGATGTCTCTGTAAGAATTCAGATTGCTTGCTACCTGGTAGGAACAATGGTGATCCATAAGAAGACGGGTGTAAAAGCAAGGTTCGAGACCCTGGAATTCATTCCCACAATCAACACTCTTGGGGCCTTGTCACTTGCTTCAACATGCTCGAAGGCGTTATACGCCTAGCTTGGAATCCCAGTGGCCATTGGAATTACAAACATTGGTGGAGATTCCTGGATCAGTACAAGCACAAGCCACCATCACAAGGAGCTCACCACATGTCCAACTTAAGGACTTTAACTAAACGTGCTTGGTGGGAGACAACCCACCGTGGTATGATCACTCCTTTAAATTCTTAGTTGTTTTTCGTAGTAGTAGTTTTCTAACTTATTTGATTTTTATTGAGTTCTTAATAATTTTCTGATCATGTAGCTATTTTAGAACATGAACCGGACACCTCAAAAAAAATTTGGCAGATAGTTGAGCGGGAGTAACGTTGGAAGCATGCTGGAAGCACAAGCCACATCACGCGTACGCGGAAACCACGTGTGCGTGTCGTTTGCACTTTTTGCCTTCCTCGCGTGTGCGTCAGTAGCATGTACGCGTGACCTTGAAATTCGACGTAAATATCTATTTGGGCAGAGAGTTGTGCTGGTTTGGGGCTGGAAGTGTGCTAGACGCACAAAAATGACCACGCGTACGCGTCTCTGACGCGTGCGCGTCATTTGCACAAATGTTCATCGCACAACTACACTAGTTCACCTCGTCCAGTTTTAATTTTCTTTCCCCCTCTCCCAATCCTAATTCTCTCTTGTTCTTTTATCCGTTTCTTTTTCTTTCATTATAATATTTGTCTCTTTCTATTTTCAGTTCGTCTTTGCTTGAGGACAAGCAAACCTTTAAGTTTGGTGTTGACGCTTTGCTTAAAGGTTTTTTGTTTATTCCTAAGGCACTAAAAGGGAGGCGAATCATCTTCATTGAGGAGCACAACCGGAAAAATAAAGCGACCGCTAGGATAATAACTAAGGTGGTTGAGTTCCTTTCATTTTTTATTCCTCCCCTCTTTTTCAATGTTATGTTATGGTTTTCTGTTATTTTCCTTTGTTTGTTGCATGATCCTTTATTAGTTAGAATCCTAGGATTAGTTTAGTTTTCTATTAATTGCTTTAATTCTGAAAAGATGTTTCATGTATTACTCACTGAGCTTGAATCTAAATAAAAAAAATACAAGAGTAATATATTGCTTGAAAAGTGGGTCTATATTAAAGAATAGTCTTATTTACTTAAATGTGGTGGTATTTTCTATGATTCTAAATGCATGACATGAACAGTGCATATTTAAATTTGAATCAAAGAATGTTGATGTACAAGGAATAGGAATTTAGAGAATTATTATGACTTCCCTGAAATTAATGAAAGTTTAATAATTGAAGCAAAAGAAATAGCAAAAGAAAAATAAAAGCAATGTCTAAGGCTCTGAGCATCAATGACTAGGGAGGTCAGAAATGATGAAACGCTCAAAGGGTTGTTTCCCTAGTCACATGCATGTGGTGTTCTTGTGTCAAGTAATCCTCGAGATAAAAAATTTAGAGTCGAGATCAATTGCAGAGTATGTCAAAGGCTTTGAGCACCACTGTCTAGGAGTAACTAAAAAAAAGAAGAGCACATGACGCGCAAGCGTCGCTGACGCGTACGCGTCATATCTATGTGCGTGAAGGAGAGATTGGAAACTCCAGTGAAAAATGTGGAATGTCGCTTTGTGTTAGAGCAATTGGAGGAACCTATGGTTGTTGAAGAAAACGAAAAAGTGGTTGAAGACTTAGGAGATGCAGAATCTCCGTGGAAATCTAGAGTCATAGAAAATTCTGCCAAGAAGATTGAATTTGATATTGAGGAGGAGAGTGCACAACCTCCAAAACAATTTTTGAATGATGACTTTAAAGGAATGAAACAAGAGTTGAGTTCCCTTGGTGATAAAGATCATGCATCAAACCTTCTTGGTGGTGAATCCTTGGAACTTAAAGAACCTTCTCCCGGAAAGTTAGAAAGCAATGTGGAGGTAGATTTCTCTCATCCTCTCGTTTATGATTTGAGTGATGGAGAAGAGTTAGATGAAATTGATGAGCAAGGGATTAAAATTGAGAAATCTTGTGAAGAGGTGGAGGTCCTTAGAAGAAGAAGGACGGGAGTTAAATACGCTTTGTCAAGATCCTTGGAAAAGTCTTTACCTAGGTTGTCATCTACTCCTTCATTTGAGTGGGTAAAACTCATCTCTATTAGCTTTATTGTCCCACTTGAGTATGGCTTACTTGAAACGGATGTTCAACTTAGAGCACTTTGCGGAATGAAGAGTAAAAGAAGGAATTTTCGTTGTTGGCGTTGCAAATCAAGGATCATTTTGGTTAACACATCAAAGATGAGAAACAAAGGTTGGACTAGTGCTCAATTAGATGGGTTTAGAAGGAGAGATAGGCACTTCATGGAGAATTCATCTTACTTACCACCCGGATGGATTAATGATGATCAACTTGAAGATGGGTGTAGAAATAAGATAAGGATCCAGGAATACAGGAGGATCAATTTTGGGAGTCCTTAGCTTGTGCGGAACTCCATCAAAGCTTGGAATTATTAATTATAAATGATGAAGTATATTGGAAGTCCAAGCATTGGTGGATGTTCAAGGATGGATTCAAGCACAAGCCACCATGACAAGGAGCTTACCAAATGTCCAACTTAGGGACAATTAAATAAAAGTGCTAGGTGGGAGACACCCCACCTTGCTAAACTCTTTCCACTCTCTTGTATATATAATTAATGAATGAGTTGAGTGGCCATTGTTAGGTAGTTTTCTTCTTTTCATACTTTTTCATATCTTGCTTTGGTTGCTAGTTGCTTATAGGATTCTTATTTTGATTAGAATAGTTGTTTTTGAATTGCATTTTAATTGAAGTGCAAGTTTTCTTTTTTTTTTATACCTTTGAAAATTTTTCAAAAAAAAAAGAAATACTAAAAGATTTTTGTTAAATTTGAATTTTGGTTGATTTAGAGTGTTTATAGGATAGGAGCGTGCTCTGTTTCTGTTTTATATGTTAAAAAAAAGGGGTCACCCCACGCGTAAGCTTGGGTGACGCGCACGCGTCGTATGCCATTTTGGGACTCTTGTTACAAAAACCCGAGAGTTGTCTGAGAATTGTGCTGATTTTGTGTGAAAAACACAATCTGGACCCACGCGTACGCTGGGGTGACGCTTACGTGTCACCTGCACTTTATGCATTCCACGCGTACGCGTGGGTGACGCTTGCGCATCGCTTGCCTCTGCTGCATCCCACGTGCACGCGTGGGCGATGCTTACGTGTTGCCTCACGCCCTGTTTCTTCTCCATTCTCCTTTCTTCTTCTTTCTTCTCTCCTTCTTCTTTCTTTCTACATTTCTTCTTCTCTCTTCTTCCGTTCTTACTTTCTTTTTTTCCATCTCTTAAAAAAATTAAAAAAAATAAATAAATAAAAAATAAAAATTAATAATAATAGTAAATAAATATGAAAAAATTTCACTTTTTATTTTTCTCATCTTTCATTTTCTTCTGTTTATTGCATTTGCATACTTTTATTTATTGCATTTTGATCTTGTTTTGTTTTTTTATAGCTTGTTCTTATTTTACTTTCTATGTTTCTTTTTTTAATAATAGTGTTGAATTCTCTTACTCAATTGTTGAGAATTTCTTGCATTATTTTGGTGCTTCGTAACTTGTTTGACATTGATGGGTGAAGAAATTTCTAAGTCAATGCTTAACCTTTGTGACTCTTGTGTTCTTTGTGCATTGAAATGAACTTTTAATGTCTCTCATGACCCACTCTTTCTTGTTTGAACTTGATTCTCAACATGCTCTTCATGTCATTTACTTATGCTTTGATTTTACTCTTGCATCAAGTAGTAGTTGATATGCCTTTGCTTATATTGCTTTCTCACCCACATGTTGTAGCTAACATGTAGTTGAGAACCTTACTCTTATTTGGCATTAGCCCCACCTATGTTATTTTTGCTTTGATATCTTTGTTATAGGCTTAATTTTCTTTCTTTTTCTCTCCTTTTAGGTTGGCCACCAAAAAGGAAGGAAGGAAAAAGCTTCGAAATGGGGCAACAAAGAAGTTCATACGCACAATCTTTTAGAGAAGCTCATCAGTTGTAGCTACCCGTCCACCTTGCTCCTTTTTGCATGCACCGAGGACTGTGAAATATTCAAGTGTGGGGAGGTTCAGTCGATGACCGACCTCCATGGGTAACCACTTCTTCTTTCAACACCAATGTTAGCTAGTTGTTGCATTGCATGTTAGGGTGCATGTTAGTTAGAATTTGTACATATTTCATCACTTCTGTTCTAAGAACTTATTTTTAGGGCACCCTACCAATTTGGAATTTTTTTTTGTGTTGAACTCACTTGAAGAATTTATTTTGGAACATGGTTTTTGAGCTAAGAACACAAGCATGTGAGTTTTAAACCTAATTGTGTGGTTACATAATACAACCACTTATTTCCATTCATGTGTGCATTATTCTCTTTCTATGATTGTAATCTTTGATTTGTTTGATTCTTTATGTCCATTATTTTGTGTATACATGCATTTATATGATTGAGATCATTGTTTCAAATAGCTCACATACCCAAATAGCCTACTTTTTTATATTCCATTGTTAGCCAACTTTGAGTCTATGCTAAACCCATTTGTTCTTAATTTGAGCACATTACAAGCCTTAAAGCAAAAAATAGTAAATGTCCGTTGTTTGGATCTTTGATTAGCTTAGGCTAGTGAGAGTGCTTATCATTCAAGTTTGGGAGAGTTCAGAACATTGGTTGGCATAAAAGTGTTTTTTTGTATTTATATTGAAAATATTGGGAATTGTGTACATATTCATGCATTGAATGTTAAACCATATGCATTTATGCTCTTGTATATATTTTTAGTTTGAAAAGAGAAAAAAATTAAAAAAAAAATAATAATAAAAATAAAAGAAAAAGAAAAAATATACATATATAAAATATATATACATATATATGCAAAATAAAGAAAAATATATATCAAAAGAAAAAAAAGCAATAAGAAGGGGACAAAATACCCCAAAGTGAAGTAATAATAACTAATGCATATGTGTGGTGATCAAAAGAGAATGCATGAGTGTGTGAAAAAGTGAAGAATGGGTAGTTAGGTTAGCTTTGAAATTGTATAGGTTGTCATAGGTTAGGTGGGAAGTTTAAGTTAATCAAGGATTCAAAGTTCAAGTCCACTTTACCATATACAATCATACCTTGATCCTAGCCCCAGTACAACCTAAAGATAAGTCCTCATGATATTTGTATTCATGCATGAAATAATTATTGATTGTTAGATGAAAAATAAATCTTGGAAAGTATGATTAGAGGAGATTGAGTGAATCAACCCTATACACTTGAGTGACTAGAGCGGATACACTTTTGGTGAGGGTTTGATGCTAAATTTCTTATTCCCGACTTTCATGAGCTTTCTTCTTGTAAGTCTATTTGAAATTCAATTTTGATATTTAAATTGGTAGGATTCATGAATCATCATACTATGTTTGCCCTACTTGCTCATATATGTTCTTGGAGATTGATTTACTTTTAATCAAGTAGGTAGAATAATTTTGCATTTAGTTGCATTCATATAGATAGGTGCATTTAGGTTATATGCATTGAATAAATATTCATACGATTTTTCTTGTCTTTCTTGGTTTAGCATGAGGACATGCTATTGTTTAAGTGTGGGGAGGTTGATAAACCCCATTTTTAGGATTTATCTTTTGTTGAATTTAGAAGATTTTATCAACTTTTCCCACATTTATACACTAAAATAGCATGATTTTGGCAATTCTCCTTTATTTGTGCTTAAGTGTGAAAACATACTTTTTAGGTCTTAAAATAGCTAAATTTAATTCACCTTGATTCCATTCGATGCCGTGATATGTTTGTTAAGTGATTTCAGGTTTAGAAGGCAAACATTGGATTGAGGGAATGAAGAAAAAGCATGTAAAAATGGAGAATTCAAGAAGAAATGAAGGAATTGCAAAGCTATCAATTCTAACCTCTTCGTACCTAATCGATCATAACTTGAGCTATAGAGATCCAAAAGAGTCGGTTCCAGTTGCATTGGAAAGGTAACATCCGGGGCTTCTAAATGGTATGCAATTTGCAACAGTTTTCTGGCATTTAAATGATGCGCACGCGTCACCCATGCATGCGCACCGCAACATCAGCGTGGGTCATTTTAACCAACTCATGGCTAGAGATTTCTAGCTCATTTTGGGCCCAATCCAACTCATTTCTGATGCTATTGAATCCAAAGATTGAATGGGGATGAAGGAAGTAGTCATAGTTTGAGTTTTTACCATGCTTTAGGCTAGAATTCTAGAGGGAGAAGCTCTCTCGTCTCTCTTGAATTTAGGTTAGAATCAAGGTAGATTTTCTTAGATCTAGTTTTAATTGTTGTTTTCATTTACTTTTCCTTTCAATTCTTTGTTGCTACATCTTTGCTCTCATAGATCTTCTTGTTAATTTCTTCTATTTTGCTACTTTCATCTCTATGACCACTTTGTTGATTTTAATTTCTTTTAATGCAATTTCATCTTTTATGTTCCTTTATTGTTTAATTGCTTTGTTATTGTTATTTCCTTGCATTTGGTAGTGTTAGATTTTATATTTCTTGTCATTTTATTATGCTTTCATTTTATGCCTTCCAAGTATTTGATAAAATGCTTGGTTGGATTTTAGAGTATATTTTTCTCCTCTTGACTTGGGTTGAGTAATTGGAGGCCCTTGAGTTATCAAATTCTTTTATTGATTGACAATTGGAAGTTGCTAGTTGACTTGAATGCCACTAAAGCTAGTCTTTCACTCTGATTTGACTAGGACTTATGGACAAGAGCCAATTCCATCCACTTGACTTTCCTTCATAATTAGAGGTCAACTAAGTGGGAGCAATGGACAATTCTTATCACAATTGATGATGATAATGAGGATAGGACTTCTAGTTCTCATTTCTTGTCAAGATCTTTCTTAGTTATTAGCTTATTCCTTTGCTATTTACATTTCTTGTTCCTTATTACAAAAACCCTAAAATATTCCTTCGTAGCCAATAACAAAGCACTTCATTGCAATTTCTAGGGAGAATGACCCGGGATTAATACTCTATGTTATTTTATTGGGGTTGAACTAGTGACAACCATATTAAATTTGATTTGGGGATTCATTATTGGTTTAGAACTATACTTGCAACGAGTTATTTTTGTGAAATTCCTTTACCGATAACTTTTCTTACATCAAGAGCAAGGGATTAGAGTGTGTTGGTCAAGTAGTGAAAAAAATGGAGCGTATTGAACCGCCACACTCTTACCAATAAGAACTACCTTCCTATCATGAACCCTTCCCCCAAAATAATAAACTCTCCTATCCACCCCAATCTCCAATAGATGAAACCTTTGGTCCTATTCTTCAAGGGCAAGAAGAGATGAAAAGGGAGGTACTAGAATTCACGGCCACCTTGACCGAGGTAGTAAACCGGTTAGGCTCCCAATGCTTGAACACTCAAAGTACTCCCATGGTCACATTTAGAGAATCAAATAAAGAGCATAGCATGAAGGAGAGATTGGAAATTATGGTGGATAATGAGGAATGTGACTTTGTGTTGGAACAACTGGAGGAGGCTATGATTGTTGAAGAAGAGAAAGAAATGGTTGAAGACTTAAGATATGCGGAACCTCCATGGGAACCTAGAGTTAAAGAGAACCCTTCCAAGGAGATTGAATTTGATGTTGAGGTGGAAAGTGCACAACCTCCAAGACATGTTCCATATGAAGAATTGGACGGTATATAGGAAGAATTGAATTCCCTTAACAATGATGATGAAAGACCAAATCTTCTTGGTGAAGAATCCTTTGAACTTTAAGAACGTTCTCCCGGTGAATTCGAAAGTGATGTGGAGGTAGACTTCTCTCATCATCCCAATGATGGTATTTGTAAGGGAAAATAGATAGATAAAATTGATGAACAAAGGATTGAATTTGAGAAATCTTGTGAAGAGGTGCAAGTCCTTAGAAAAGAAGGACAGGAGTTGAACACGCTTTGTTAAGATCCTTGGAAGCTTCTTTACCTAAGTTGTCGTCTACTCCTTCATTTGAGTGGGTAAAACTCATCTCTATTAGATTTATTGTCCCACTTGAGTATAGCTTGCTTGAAACGGATGGTCAACTTAGGGCGCCTTACGGGATGAAGCGTAAGAGAAGGATGTTTTGTGGTTGGCGTTGCAAATCAAGGTTCATTTTGGTTGACACATCAAAGATGAGATACAACGGTTAGACTAGTGCTCAACTAGATGTGTCTAGAAGGAGAGTTTGACATTTATTGACAATTCACCTTGCTTGCCAGCCGAATGGATTAATGATAATCAACTTGAAGATGGGTGTAGAAATAAGATTTGAGATCCGGGAATACATGAAAATCAAATTTGGGAGCCCTTAGCTTGTGCGGAACTCCATCAAAGCTTGGAGTAATTAATTATGAATGATGGAGCTTATTGGAAGTCCAAGCATTGGTGGATGTTCAAGAATGGATTCAAACACAAGCCACCATGACAAGGAGCTCAGCAAATGTTCAACTTAAGGACTAAAAACAAAAGTGTTAGGCGGGAGACACCCCACCATGGTAACATCTTTTTCATTCTTTCACTTTTGTAAATATTGATAAAATAGGTTTAATTTCATGTTTTGTTTAGTTTGTTGAGTTTATTTGGGACTTTAGTATGTTAAATAAGGTTTTATGGAGTTTTTGTAGCTGTTTGGAGGCTTGGAATGTTTGGTTTGGTGCAAGAACTTGGAAAAATTTTGAAAAACAAACTGCCAACCCAAGCGTACGCATCGACGCGTACGCGTGACACCAAGTTTTTTATACCATCCACGTGTACACCTCGCCCATGCATACACGTGGATCCAAAATTTTCACCTCCCACACAAATTCCAGAGAGTTGTGCGAGTTTTGGGATGGAATTGTGCATCTAGCACAAAATCAACCCACACATACGCGTCACACCACGCTTATGCGTCGCTCCTCTGAATAACCTGACACGCGTACGCGTGACCCAGGCGTACGCATCGCGCCCATTTCATGTCACCATGCTTACGCGTCACTCTATGCGTATGCGTGGGATGCCCTGTCTCATCGACCTTCTTTTCTTCTCCTCTTTTTATTTCTTTCCTTTTTCTCTCTTCTCTTCTCTTCTTTCCACCCTTCAACCACAATCCAACACTACCAATCACCATCTATAACCATTTCTTTTAGTTCGTTAGTTAGTTAGTTGTTTAGTTAGTTTAATTTTCATTTAATTTTCTATTTTCATTATAAGTGTTGGATTATTAATCTTGATTACTGCTTATTGCTGCTGAATACTGATAGGATGTTAGTTTAACATCATTTTTGTTTATATTCCTTGTTGGATTCTTTGTTGAGGTTATATTTGGTTGCTTAGTTCTGAACTTTTCATGCTTAACATTTGTGAATACCAAGTACATGTTACACTGCCTTTAAGCATCTTAAATCTTTTGAATTGCATGTTGTAGCTAGCCAACATGTGATTGGAATCCTTTTCTTTGACTAGGCAATTTCTTGGATGATGTGCATTTATCTTAATGCATTGTTTTTCTTGATCATGTGCATCCATATGTTATGCTTATGCCTTAATGACATGATTGACCATTAATTGTTTACTTATGTGCTCTACACATATTTAAAACTAGTCAATTTGGCACAACGTTCTTTTGTGAGATTGGATTGGAAGCTCACCTAGGGACATCTTTTTGAAATTCTTAAGCTATATGGACCATGCTTGCTTTGTGATTGACTTTTCACCTCTAGTCTCTTTTACTACTCTTCATAGCAACCATGTTTTCCATCTTATGTCCAATAGGTGATGTGAGCCCAAATTCAAGGTGTGTCATTGATTGTTGTGTAAGTTTCATATACCCTTTAGTTCACTGAGTTTGCTTGCACATCAATCAATGTCTATTCATTATCCAATTTACAATTTCTTGATTTTTGCTTGAATGCTTTCATGCTTCTTCACCACTTGTTTGTTTCTTAACCTAAAAGTCTTTTGAAGTATTTCAAGCACACTAGAATGAGTGAAGTGCATTCCTCTTCTGTGTAAATTGTAACAAATGTTTTTATGCTAGTGTGTGTGTGTTCTAAACCATGCATAATTTAGAACTCACACACTCTTTTCTTCAATGTCACACTAATTCACTCACTTCTTTCTAGTGATCACTACCTCATTCCAAAAATTTAGGCTTCCTTGCTTTTGCATTAACTTTTCTCACTATCCTGCCTTCTAATTTTAGGATAAGTCACCATAAGCAAAAACGGAAGTGGGAGAAAGAACATGCAGCAGCCGATTGATCCACCAGCTGAAGGTGGCAACTAGGAAATCACCGTATTCCCTTGCTCATCTTTGAATGCACCGAGGACGGTGCAAATTTTTAAGTGTGGGGAGGTCATCCAACCAAAACGGTCACTTTTTGGTGTCAAATTTCTAATCCTAACACGTTCACATTTTATTTATCTTTATTACTAGGTCTTTTAGAATTTTTTGAAGCATTTTCTAGGTTTGCATATATGTATAATAAGCTTAGTTAAATTAATAATATTCTCCAAGAAAAAAATTCTTAATAGGGCATTAGCATCCCAATTGATTTGAGTAAAAATATTTCATTGAACTTTCATGAATTATACATTGTGGAACATGTTTTTGAGCTAAGAACACACAATCTTGTGAGTTTTGAGCCTAATTGTGTGGTTACATCATATAACCACTTATTTTGTTTCTTGCGTGTGCATTAGTCTCTTTCTATGATTGTGATCTTTGATTTGTTTGATTCTTTATGTCCATTATTCCATGTATACATGTATTTATATGATTGAGGCCATTATTGTAAATAGCTCACTTGCCCAAATAGCCTATATTTTATCTTCAATTGTTAGCCAACTTTGAGCCTATGCTAAACCCATTTGTTCTTAATATTAGCTCATTACAAGTCTTAAGTGAAAAACTATGAATGTCCCATGTTTGGATCTTTGGTTAGCTTAGACTAGTGAGGGTGTTTATTATTCATGTTTGGGAAGGTTGGAAACATTGGTTGGGATAAAAGTGTGTTTTTGTACTCTTGTTGAAATTATTGGGAATTGGGTGCATTTTCATGCATTAATTATGTTTAAACCATATGCATTGATACTCTTATATATTTTAGTTGAAAAAATATTATAAAACAAAAAAAATGAAAAGGAAAAAAATATATATAGAAAGGAAAGAAAAAGAAAAGCAATAAAAGGGGACAAAATGCCTCAAAGTAGAGTTCAATAATATTAATGCATATGGGATGTGAATTGAAAAGAGAATGCATGAGTATGTGAAAAAGTGAAAATTATGGGTAGTTAGGTTTGTTTAGAATAGCATAGGTTGTTATATAGGTTAGGTGGGAAGCTTAGGTTAATCAAAGATTCAAATTCTAGTCCACTTAACCATATAAATTCCTACCTTGACTCTAACTCCATTACAACCTTTGGAAAGTCTTCATGATATTTGTATGCATGAATTGAATAATTGTTGATTGTTAGAGGAAAAACGAATCTTAGAAAGCATGATTAGGGGAGGATTGAGTGAATCAACCCCAAACACTTCAGTGACTAGAGCGGATACACTTCCGGTGAGGGTTCGATTGCTCAATTACATGTTTTCACCATGATCATTTCTTTTCGTGCAAGTTTGTAAACATTGGTTTAGCCCATATGCTTATATATGTTTTCTTGGGTATTGATTTGTTTTGACCAAGTAATTGCAAACATTTAGATTGGTTGCATTTAGATAGTATATTTGCATTGAATAAATGTTCATATCCCTTGTTTCCTTCTTAATTTTAGCATGAGGACATGATTGGTTTAAGTGTGGGGAGGTTTGATAAACCCCAATTTTGTAGTTTATCTTGTGCTTAATTTGGGGGATTTTATCACCTTTTCCCACATTTGTTCGATGAAATAGCATGGTTTTGTAATTCACCCATAATTTGTGCTTAAGTGTAAAAACATGCTTTTTAGGCCTTTAATTTGCTAATTTTAATTCCCCTTTGATTCCACTAGATGCCTTGATGTGTTTGTTAGTGAATTTAGGTTGAAAAGGGCTAGGAATGGATCAAAGGAGTGAAGAGAAAAGCATGGAAAGTGGAGAATTCATGTAAAATCAAGTATTTGGAGTGCATACATTGACGCGCATGCGTGACAGTTGCGCACGCGTGACAGACACGCATGCGTGGAGATGAAGTCGCATGGCGACGCGTACGTGTGACATGGCGCGTACACGTGGGAAGAAAATTCAAAGCGACCCGTACGCATGACTCATGCGTATGCGTCATAGCTTGCACGTGACTTCATTAAAGTGAAAACACTGGGGGCGATTTCTGAGCGTTCCAGCCCTAAATCCAACTAGTTCAACAGACAATTTCATGCAGAATTCAAGATGGGTCAAGGGGGCATCATTCATACACTTGAGTTTTAGAGAGAGATGTAGAATTCTAGAGACAGAGGTTCTCTCCTCTCTCTAGATTTGAGATCTTAGTTTTCTTCCTTTTAGATTTAGATCTCATTTCTCCTTTACTTTAGTTTTCTTTTACTTTTATTTGTTCTATGATTTTAATTCTCTTGTTGTTTCCTTTATTTTGTTAATTTTAGTTTATGAATTCTGTTGTTGATCTTTATCTCTTTTCAATGCAATTTATGATTTCCATGACTTTTTATATTTGCTCTAGTTTCATATTTTTGATTTCTTATTTTGATTGGGTATAGCTTTCCTTTAATTCTTGTAATTTATGATGTTTACTTTTATTGTTCACTAAGTGTTTGAAGAAATGTTTCTTTTAGTCATGAGTTAGATTTTTCTCCTCTTGGCTTGGGTTGAGTAATTGGAGACTCTTGAGTTATCAAACGCTTTTGTTGATTGACAATTGGAAGTTGCTAGTTGACTTGAATGCCACTAAAGCTACTCTTTCACTATGATTTGACTAGGACTTGTGGACAGCAGCCAATTCCATCCACTTGACTTTCCTTCATAGTTAGAGGTTAACTAAATGTGAGCAATGGACAATTATTGTCACAATTGATGACGATAATGAGGATATGACTTCTAGTTTTCATTTGTTGCCAAGAGCTTTCTTAGTTGTTAGTTTATCTCTTTTGTAATTTACATTTCTTGTTCCTTATTTCAAACACCCCAAAATATACTTTCATAGCCAATAATTGAGCACTTCATTGCAATTCCTAGGGAGAACGATGCAGGATTAATACTCTTAGTTGTTTTATTGGGGTTGAACTAGTGACAACCATATTAAATTTGATTTGACGATTCATTGATGGTTTAGAACTATACTTGCAACATAACAATTTTTGTGAAATTCTTTACCGACATAAAATCCCTTCATCAGCAGGCTGTATGTGATCAATGCCGTATGACCATGGTCATTAATCTTCTCTGCTTCAGCTCAAATGCCGTATGGCTACGGGCATCCAATATGAACGAGGGCGAAACTTTAGCAGTTCATTTTCTTTGATGATCCTACTCAAAACACCACAGACAAGGTCAAATTTTATGGAATAGAGAATGCTGCTCCTTTGGGTTCTAGCCTTTACCACAATGACCCTAATATCCCCGTAAATTGGCTGAACTAGTGTCTCAAGAAGTCCCCAACGAAGACTTGGATTAGCCGTCTGAGAGATGTATAATCAAGCTGGCGGTTCATGCTTTCCAGTTACGTATTCACACGAACCTAAGTAGACAGGGGTGGTTGTCAAGCACGCATTCGTAGTACGATGAATGGAGTTGATTGTCACTAATCATCCCATTCATTATGTTGAAGAACGAATATACATCTTAGAATTAAATCAAACATGGATTGAAGAGAAAGAGTAATACATTTATTAATTCATGGAAGTCAACAGAGCTCCTCCCCTCAACCTAGGAGGTTTAGAAACTCATACTGATAGAAAATACAGTGATAAATGAAATATGGTGTGTGTAAAGCTCTGAATGATGTTCAAATAATATGAATCTAATCCCTTAAATACTAAACTAATGACTAGTAAGGGTAAGGCAATCTTTTTAGTGCTAAAATCCACCACCGGGGCCCACTCCGTGAGTGTTTGGGATGGGCTTTGATGAGATCCACGTGCTATGAGATCTCTAGGGAATTGAACATTGGCTAGGGGGTCCTCGTTGGGCGTTTGGACGCTGGTCTCTCCTCCTTGGGCACTGGACGCCTTAAAAGGGGCAGGAGGCTAGCGGTGGACGTCAGTTTTGGGCCTTCAAATCTGAAGCAAAGTATGGACTATTATACATTTCTAAAAAGCTCTAGAAGTTAAATTTCCATAGACATTGAGAATGCTCTATTTGAATATCTGCAGCTCTAGAAAATTGCTTCCAAGTGCAAGAAGGTCAGATCCGGACAGCATCTGCAGTGTTTTCTCTGTCCCTGGATCTAAATTTTGCTCCAGGTCCTCAATTTCAGCCAGAAAATAGATTAAATTGCATAGAAACACAAAAAATCATAGTATTGTCCAAAAATGTGAATTTAACTCTAAATCCTATGGAAACTTAATAAAAATTAAACAAAACATGCTAAAAACTATATGAAAATGATGCCAAAAAGCGCATAAAATATCCGCTCATCACAACACCAAACTTAAATTGTTGCTTGTCCCCAAGCAACTAAAAATACAGTAGGATAAAAAGAAGAGTAAGATACAATAAATATCAGAGTTTCCAATGAAGCTCAGTTTCAATTAGATGAGCGGGACTTAGTATCTTTTTGCTTCTGAATAGTTTTGGCATTTCACTATCCATTGAAACTCAGAAATGTTGGTCTCTTTAGGAACTTAGAATCCAGATGATATTATTGACTCTCCTAGTTTAGTTCTTTTTTATTCTTGAACATTGCTTTTAGAGTCTTGGCCATGATCTTAAGCTATTTTTTTTTCCAGTATTACTACCAGATACATAAACGCCACAAACACTTTAACTGGGTGAACCCTTTCGGATTGTGATTCAAATTTGCTAGAATCCCCAGATAATGGTGTCCATAGTTCTTAAGCACACTCTTTTTTCTTTGGACCACGAATTTAACTGCTTAGTGTCAAGCTTTTCAGTTGGCACTTTCACACCACATGCACATGGTTAGGGACAGCTTGATTGAGCCGCTTAGGCCAGAATTTTATTCCTTTTAGGCCCTCCTAACCATTATTGCTCAAAGCCTTGGATCCTTTTACCCTTGCCTTTTGGTTTAAAGGGTTATTGGCTTTTTCATTCTACCTTCCTTTTCCTGCATTTTTGGGCAGTAATGGATTTTTCTTTAATGTTTTTTTCGTATGCATATTATTTTTTCTTGTTTTTTTTTTTTTTGCATGCATGCATTTATTTATTTATTTATTTGCTGTTTTTTCTTGCTTCAAGAATCAATTTTTGGATTTTTCAGATTATCAATAATACTTTTCCTTTTTCATCATTCTTTCAAGAGCCAACATTCCAAAATTCGAACTTTAAATATGCACTATTTATTCATACATTCAGAAAACAAAAGTAATGCCAACACATCAAATTAATTGAACTACTCTTATTATAAACTTCAAATTCATGTATCTCTCAATTCTTTTCAAATAAATTTCTTTTAAGTAATGGTGAGAGATATATGGAACATTTTATATCTTTAAGACATCAATGCAAATGATCACGCAATAAGAACAAGAGAATAGACAGTACAACATAACGAAAAACAAAAAAATACAAAATAAAAGGAGATAAAGAGAATAAATCCACCTTTAATAGTGGCAGCTAGCACTCCTCCTTGAGGATCCAATGTGATGCTTGTTCTCTTCAATGTCACTCCTTTTCCTTTGTTGTTCTTCCCTCAAAGCCCTTTGATCTTCTATGGTGGATCTTTGTTCTTCCTCTATTTCATAGAGGGTGATGGAGTGCTGATGCGTGAGCATCTTTCCTATCTATTTCTAGTGAATTTGCATCTAATTAGTTGAGTTTAATAAAGAATTAATTATCTTTTACCCAATATGGATGCTACTTTGAGTCTTTTGCAATTTTGTTTATTTTAGGTAACATTCGGCTGGATTTGGTGGAGTTTCTGCAGCACAAGAATCAAAGGAGATGGCAGCGAGGAGGGACGCGTACACGTGACTAACGCGTGCACGTGATTTGGAGCTTTCCATGGATGTGCGTGACTGATGCGTACACGTGATTTGAAGAATTGCACAGTGACGCGTGCGCATGACCGACGCATCCGCGTGACTTGCGGAAAAGACCATCGACGGGTACGCATGATTAACGCGTACGCGTGACATGCGCCACGTGCAGAAAATGCAGAAAAATGCTGGGGATATATTTTGGGCTGTTTTGACCCAGTTTCCAGCCCAGAAACACAAATTAGAAGTTGCAGAATGGACAAAACAAGTGGTCACCACCCATCAACTAAAGACTTGCTGATTATTATGATTTAAATTTAAATCTTGTTTTTAGGAAAAGATATTATTTTAATTTTAGATAATTAGATTTTAAATTAATTAGGATTAGTTATAAAAAAGGGATTCCATTAGTTAACTTTAGAGATCCCATTAGATTGGAACTCATAACATTTTACCTGAATCCTTATTTTCTCTCTGAACCATGAGCAACTAAACCTCCATTGTTAAGGTTAGAAGCTTTGTCTATTTGTATGAATTGATTTTGTTGCTTTGTCTATTTTAATTCATGTATGGATTTATAATTTAAGAATTGTTTTCGCTCTTCATCTTATGAATTTGAGTGGAACGGAAGTATGACCCTCTTTTTATTTGAGTTCTTGTATAACTTGGAAAAGCTCTTTACTTGAACAATGGCTTGAAAAAATATTCTCCTAAATTTTAATTATCTGGATTTAACAGGATACGTGACATATAATCCTTTTATTTTTGGGTAATTAGAGTTTTTGTGGCATATAAACTGGAATTTGATGATCACCCTTTAATTGGAATTAATGATCAAATTCCAATTTATATGCCACAAAAACTCTAATTACCCAAAAATAAAAGGATTATATGTCACGTATCCTGTTAAATTCAGGTAATTAAAATTTAGGAGAATATGTTTTCAAGTTGTTGTTCAAGTAAAGAGCTTTTCCAAGTTATACAAGAACTCAAATAGAAAGAGGGTCATACTTCCGTTCCACCCAAATTCATAAGATGAAGAGCGAAAACAATTCTTAAATTATAAATCCATACATGAATTAAAATAGAAAAAGAAATAAAATCAATCCATACAAATAGACAGAGCTCCTAACCTTAACAGTGGAGGTTTATTTGCTCATGGTTCAGAGAGAAAATAAGGATTCAGGTAAATGTACTGAATTCCAATCTGATGGCCCCTAAAGTTAACTAATGGAATCACTTTTTATAACTAATCCTAATTAATTTAAAAATCTAATTATCTAAAATTAAAAATAATATATTTTCCTAAAAATAAGATTAGAATTTAAATCAGAATAATCAGCAAGTCTTTAGTTGATGGGTGGGGACTACTTGTTTTATCTATTCTGTAACTTCTAATATGTGTTTTTTGGGCTGCAAACTGGGTCAAAACAGCCCAGAAATTGCCCCCAGCATTTTTTTGCATTTTCTGCACGTGGTGCATGTCACGCGTACGCGTCAGTCATGCGTACGCGTCGATAGTCTTTTCCGCAAGTCACGCGGACGCGTCGGTCACGCGCACGCGTTGCTTTGCAATTCTTCAAATGATGCGTACGCATCAGTCACATGCACGCGTCACCATGGAAAGCTCTAAATCACGCGCACACGTCAGTCACGCGTATGCGTCGCTCCTCGCTGCCATGTCCTTTGATTCTTGTGCTGCAGAAACTCCACCAAATCCAGCCGAATGTTACCTAAAATAAACAAAATTGCAAAAGACTCAAAGTAGCATCCATATTGGCTAAAAGATAATTAATTCTTTATTAAACTAAACAAATTAGATGCAAATTCACTAGGAAAAGATAGGAAAGATGCTCACGCATCAAGTGCTCATGATGCTCCATCCTCAATTGCTCCATGTTAGTGCTCAGTTCTCTAAGAGAAGTCTGAAATTGATTCCAATAGCTTTGAGGAGGATTACACATCCCTTGAGGCATCTCAGGGATCTCATGCTGAGGCGGCTGCACAGGCTCTTGTGCATGTTCTCTAGTTTGCTCCAGCCTCTTTTTAGTGATGAGCTTGTCGTTCCCTCGGAGATATCTCCCTCTATGACAATTCCAGTTGAATTGCATAGATGATAGATGTAGTGTTGGAATGCCATCCTTGCATTGGTGGAAGGCTTCTCAGCTATCTTGTACAATTCTTGAGGAATCACCTCATGTACTTCTACCTCACTTCCAATCATGATGCAATGGATCATGATAGCTCTATCAATAGTCACTTTTGATCGATTGCTAGTAGGGATGATAGAGCGTTGGATGAATTTCAACCCTCTAGCTATGTGCTTTAGGTCAAGCCTTCTCTGTTGAATGGGCTTGCCTTGGGAATCCCTTTTCTACTATGCTTCTTCCACACAGATGTCTGAGAGTACATGATCCAATATTCGATTAAAGTTGACTCTTCTAGTGTAAGGATGTGGATCTCCTTGCATCAAAGGCAATTTGAACGCCAACCATACACTTTCTGGGATGAAATCTAAGATTCTCCCTCGGACCATGGTGCTCCAATTCTTTGGATTTGGGTTCACACTAGTGTCATGGTTTTTAGTAACTCATGCATTAGTATTAAACGCTTGCACCATTCAAATCCGAACATCTTGAATGGGATTGGTTAGGACTTCCCAACCTATTCTCCAGATCTCTCTTCAGATTTCTGGATACTCATTCTTCTTGAGCTTGAAAGGGACCTCATGGATCACTTTCTTCTCTGCCATTACTTCATAAAAGTGGTCTCGATGGGCTTTATTGATGAATCTCTCCATCTCCCAAGATTCAGAGGAGGTGGCTACTGCCTTTCCTTTCCTCATTCTAGAAGGTTCTCCAACCTTGGGTTCCATGAATGGAAATAGAAAGAAAAAAAAGCTAGGGTTTTTCAACACCAAATTAAAAGTTTGCTCGTCCTTGAGCAAAAAATAAAGAAAAGAGAAGAATGAAGTAGAATAAGAAGAAAATAGAGGAAGATAGAGGGATAGAGTGATTCCGGCCAAGGGTGTTTTAGAGGGTATGAGAGGTGTGTGTATGAAGTGTTATGAAGAGGGGTATTTATAGGAGTGGGGTAGGGGTACATTCGGCCATGGGTGGGTAAATGGGAGGGAAATTTGATTTTAAAGTGGGTGGGGGTTGGTGGGATTTATGATGGTTTTGGAAAAGTGATATGGATGTGATTGGGCTAGAGTTTATAGGGAAAAGTGTATGGAGAAGTGTGAAAGTAAGTGGGGTAGGTAAAGATGCTGTGGGACCCACTAATCATGAGTGGCTTGGAAATTCAGATTCCCTGCCCTCTCTACTAGTGTTTGAACGCCCAAGGGCTGCTCCCTGGCTGGCATTCAATGCCCAGGGTCTGCTCCCTGGCTAGCGTTCAACTTTTAACAGCATTCCATTAAGAATGTTATGTTTTCACTGCTGAATTTTTATGTCTCTATTCGGATTGATTTTCATGATCATGAACCTAAGAAAGTAACTTTAAAGAAAAATAAAATTAAGAAATATAAATAATGAATAATTAATTAAGGTTGGGTTGCCTCCCAACAAGTGCTTCTTTAACGTCATTAGCTTGATAGTTAGCTCCTTATGGAGATGAGTATGGGATCAGCGTTTCACCCCTTATAGTGAACTTTCTTCCTGTCTTCTCATGAATGAGCTCCACATGCTCTATAGACAGGACACGACTCACTGTATGTGGTATGACTAGTGTCTTGGTGAAGAAAACTCTCATGTCTGGTGAGAGACCTTCAGTTGGGACTCCCTTGTCCCTCCAGCCTTTAGATACTTTCTTCTTAGTACCTTTGTGCCTAGAGTTTGTTGATGGCTATCCTACACGAAACTTAGAATTGATGTTTGGGGGCACTGTAAAGCTCTGCACTGAAAGAGATGGTTGGAACACTAGGTGTTGCACCACTGTCTCTTTCTTATCAGAGGGAGGATTGGGGTTGGACATCTTGAACAAGATGTAGTCTTCTCCTAGTTGGAAAACTATTTCTCCCTTTGCCACATTAATCATGGCATTTACAGTAGCTAGGAAAGGTCTTCCATGGATGATAGAGTCTTCCTCATCCTCTCCTATGTCCAAGACTATGAAGTTTGCATGGATGTAGTGGTATTCAACCTTTACCAAGACATCCTCTACTAAGTCATATGGCTTGTTCATTGACTTGTTTGCCATGTCTAGTGAGATGTTTACAGCCTGCACCTCAAAGATTTCCAACTTATCCATTGCAAAGAGTGACATAAGGTTTATACTTGACACTAGGTCACACAGAGCCTTCTCAACGGTCATGGTGCCTATGGTATTAGGAATCAAAAAGCGTCCAGGATCTAGAAGCTTTTGAGGTAGCTTCTACTGAACCCAAGCATTGAGTTCTTTGGAAAGAAATGAAGGTTCTTCCTCCAAAGGCTTAGTACCACACAGCTTGGCATTCAGCATTATGAGAGCTCCTAGGTACCGAGCAACTTGCTCTTCCATAGTGTCTTCATCCTCATCAGAGGATAAGTGTTTATCAAAACTCAGGCGTTGTATAAGTGCATGCAAAGGAACCTCTATGGTCTTTATATGAGCCTTAGCTTCCTTCGGTTCATGGGTAGGGATTTCTTGAGTGGGTATTGAGCACTTAGAAGGTGTGCCTTTACTGGCATTCAATGCCAGTTCTCCTAGTATTTTGGGCATTGAACACCCAGCAGGGATATCCTAGCTGGCATTCAATGCCAGCTTCCCTGTCTGGTTAGGCGTTGAATGCCCAGTGATGGGTTCCTCACTGGCGTTTAGCGCCAGTGTTCATGCCTGTTTGGGCATTGAACGCCCAGCCAGTACTCCCTGGCTGGCGTTCAATGCCAGCTCTGCTGCCAGAATGGGCGTTGAATGTCCAGTGAGGACTTCCTCAATAGCATTCAATGCCAAGCTCTTAGCCATTGTGGGTGTTGAATGCCCATGAGGGCTTCCTCACTGGTGTTCAATGCCTTCCTAGTCTCTCTAGATTTGGCTTTAGCCTCAGAAGTGATGGCTCTCTTTTCTTAGATTCACTTCAGTATTACTAGGAAGAGTGTCAGGAGGAATCTCAGGGATCCTCTTGGTCAGTTGACCAATCTGTACCACCAAATTTCTAATGGAGGATCTTGTTTCATTCATGAAACTATGAGTGGTCTTGGAGAGGTTAGAGACTAGAGTGACTAAGTCAGAAAGGCTCTGCTTAGGGGTTTCCATATTCCCTTGAGAAGATGGGTGGTGGTCTGTTGTTGAACCTATTCTGGCTCCTTCCACCTTGATTAATATTGAAACCTTGCTGAGGTTTCTGTTGATCCTTCCAAAAGAGGTTAGGATGATTCCTCCATGAAGGGTTATAGGTGTTTCCATAGGGTTCTCCCACGTAATCCACCTCCTCCATGGTGGGTTGGTCAAGATCATAAGCTTCTACTTCATATGAAGCTTCTTGAGTACTGCCAGTTGCAGCCTGCATTCTACTCAAATGCTGAGAGATTATATTGACCTGTTGGGTTAAGATCTTGTTCTGAGCCAATATGGTATTCAGAGTATCAACTTCAAGAACTCCTTTCTTCTGAGGAATCCCATTGTTCACAGGATTTTTTTCAGAAGTGTACATGAATTGGTTGTTTGCAACCATCTTAATGAGTTCTCTGGCTTCTGCAGGTGTTTTCTTCATGTGGAATGTTCCACCTGCAAAACTGTCCAATGAGATTTTGGGCATCTCAGACATGACCATCATAGAACATGCCTATGATAGACCATTCTGAGAGCATGTTAGGAGGACATCTCCTGATCAGTTGCTTGTATCTTTCCCAAGATTTATAGAGGGATTCACCTTCTCTCTGTCTGAAGGTTTGAACTTTCACTCTAATTTTGCTCATCCTTTGAGGGGGAAAGAATTTAGCCAGAAAAGAATTAACCAGCTTCTCTCAAGAGTCTAAGCTCTCCTTTGGTTGAGAATCCAACTATATCTTAGCTCTGTCTCTTACAGCAAATGGAAAGAGCATAAGCTTGTAGACTTCAGGATTTACTCCATTAGTCTTAACAGTATCACAGATCTGCAAGAATTCAGCTAAGAACTGATATGGATCTTCTAGTGGAAGTCCATGGATCTTACAATTCTGTTGTAAAAGAGAGACTAACTGAGGCTTAAGCTCAAAATTGTTAGCTCCAATTGTAGGTACAGAGATGCTTCTGCAATAAAAGTCAGAGGTAGGCATGGTGAAGTAACCAAGAACCTTTCTTGCATCTCCTTCAGGTTCGGCCATGTCTTGTATTTCTTGTTCAAAATTTTCTGAAAGGTTTCTTCTGGAGTGTTGTGCTTTAATTTGTTGTAAGCTCCTCCTTAAAGTCCTTTTAGGTTCAAGATAAAGATTAAAGAGAGGTTCTTTATCCCTGTTCTTAGTCATAAACAAGAAAAGAAGAAACCAAGGACAGAAGAGAATGGGAGCTCTATGTTCAAGAATAGAGGACTCCGTGTGAAATGTGAAAAAAGAAGAGGAAGATAGAAAAGTGAAGATGGAAGATGAGAGAGGAGAAGAATTCGAAAAATATAAGTAGAGATGAGAAGAATTAGAAATAGAAAAGATAAACAAGACTTGAAATATTTTTTGTTTTTATTTTATTTATTTATTTATTTCGAAAATCAAGGTTAATAAAATTAAAAGAAGAAAAATTTTTGGAACCGAATTTTCGGAACCATATTCTTATTTATTTATTTTATTTATTTATTTATTTCAAAAATCAAGGTTAATACATTTTGATTTTAAATTTGAATTTTAAAAAAGATATGATTTTGAAAAAGATATGATTTTTGAAATTTTGAAAACTAACATAAGGTAAGATAAAAATTTAAAATTAAAATCTGAATTTTTATTGAAAAATTTGAAAATTTAATGTAAATAGAGATAGAAAGGATATTTTTTATTTTTGAATTTAATAAGGAAAGAGAAAAACAACAAAAAGACACCAAAGTTAAAATTTTTAGATCTAAGGACTCCTAGTGTGCGAAAATCAAAAAGAAAAAAATACAAAGGGACACCAAACTTAAAAATTTTAAGATCAGAACAAAAAGAAAAACAAGAACACTTTGAAGATTAAGAAGAACACCAAGAACAAGACTAAAAAAAATTCAAAGAACACAAGAACATATAACAGACACCAAACTTAAAATTTTTGAAAACCAAGATAAATTTTTTTGAAACATTTAAAGAAAAACACAATAAGACACTAAACTTAAAGATTCACACAAGATTTAAATAAAAAGACTATTTTTGAAATTTTTTAGAAAGAAAGACTAAAAATTTTGAAAAAGTCAACAAGTTCTTGATTTTCAAACTTCTTCTTGGTTTTCTTATTTTGGAACCAGTGATAAAAAGATAGTTAAGGATTGGAGTTGCTTTGTCTTTCTGAATTAACTCTGGTATTACTGCCTTCTTCAATTGTGAATGATTTCTTCTATGGCAGGCTGTATGTGATCAACGCCATATGGCCGTGGTCATAATCTCCTCTGCTTCAGATCAAACACCGTATGGCCGCGATCATCCAATTTGAACGAGGGTGAACCTCTAGCAGTTCATTCTCTTTGGTAATCCTGCTCAAAATGTCACAGACAAGGTCAAATTTTTTGGATCAGAGAATGCTACTCCTTTGAGTTCTAGCCTTTACCAGAGAGACCCAAATCTCCCTGTAAATCGGCTAAACTGGTGTCTCAAGATGTCCCCAAAGAAGTCGAGGATTAGCCGTCTTAGAGCTGGCGGTTCATGCTTTCCAGTCATGTATTCACACGAACCCAAGTAGACAGGGGTGGTTGTCAGGCACGCGGTCTTAGAATGATGAATGCAGCTGATTGTCACTGATCATCCCATTCACCATGTTGAAGAACAAATATACATCTTGGAATTAAATCAAACACGGATTGACGAGAAATAATAATACTTTCATTAATTCATGGAACTCAGCAGGGCTCCTCCCCTCAACCTTGGAGGTTTCGAAACTCATACTGATAGGAAATACATTGATAAATGAAATATGGTGTGTGGAAATCTCAAAATGATGTTTGAATAATATGAATCTAATCCCTTAAATACTAAACTAATGAGTAGTAAGGGTATAACAGTATTTTTTGTGCTAAAATCCACTTCCAGGGCCCACTTAGTGAGTGTTTGGGCTGAGTTTTGATGAGATCCACGTGTTATGAGGTCCCTAGGGCATTGAACACTGGCTAGGGGGTCCTCTTTGGGTGTTTGGACGCTAGTCTCTCCTCCTTAGGCGCTGGACGCTTGAAAGGGGGCAGGTGGCTGGCGTTGGTCGCCAGTTTTGGGCCTTCTAGTCTGAAGCAAAGTATGAACTATTATACATTTCTGAAAATCTATTGACGTCAGTTTTCCATAGCTGTTGAGAACGCTCCATTTAAACTATTGTAGCTCCTAAAAAGTTCTTTCGAGTGCAAGGAGGTTAGATCCGGATAGCATCTGGAGTGCTTTCTTTGTCTCTGGATCAGAATTTTGCTCCAGCTTCTCAATTTCAGCCAAAAAATACCTGAAATGGCATAAAAACACACAAACTCATAGTAGAATCCAAAAATGTGAATTGAACACTAGAACCTATGAAAAATTAATAAAAATTAAACAAAACATGCTAAAAACTATATGAAAATGATGCTAAAAAGCATATAAAATATCTGCTCATCAATGCTTCACACCATACTTGAATACCAAAGCTTGAATCGGCTTTCATGAAGGGCCTTGGACTACTTTTGCAACCAACACTTCTTTCTCCATAGTATACCAACCCAAGAAAGACCTTGAGTTGGTAATCCGTCTCTAAGATAGCATATTAGTGGGGGCCAATGAAGTTCATAGGTGAAATTGCCAGCCAATCAATGTGCCCTTGAAACAGAATTGCTTCCTCACCAACCTCCTCTTTCCCATCACTTAAGTCATAATAAGGAGGTTGTGAGAAATCTACCTCTATATCTCTTTCAAACTCAATGGGGAGAGGTTCATTGAGATCATTAAGGGGATTGATCAATGTTGACAAAAAATCATCAATCATGGAATCCACATCTAGATCAATCTCCCTCAATTTTCCCTCTACCTCGTCTGGTTCACTCTTCCCACCTTCCTTCTCTTGTTGCCATTCATGATCTAACTCTTCTTATTTTCCTTGTGGCTCCATGCTCTCCTCTTTACTACAAGATTTAGTTGACCCTCCACATTCTTCAAGAGGAATACTTTGATCGGATTGGCGTAGTAAGACCAAGTGGTTCACCGCTTTGGCTATGGTAGCCATGAATCGCCCTTGAATCTTTCGGAATCCTTCTTGCACTTGGAGAAAGGCTTGAATCTTTCAGAATCCTTCTTTCCAATCATATATAACACTTTATAATGGACACTGGAATTGAGGAAGATATTGACCCCGAAAACACAAGGAGAAAAACACGTCACTGCAGAGTTACTAGCCTAACCTCTTCATCTTCAAAGGATCATAACTTGAGTTGTAGAGGTCCATATGATCTAATTCTGGTGGCGTTGGAAATCTGACATCAAGAGCTTTCCAACGATATATAACACTCTAGAGTGGATGTTAAAACCGGAGGTGAAAAAGGCTATTATTTCAGCATTGCAAAACCTAGGGCGTGCCACTTGGTATCGAAGGCGTGGCATGCTAGCTCAAAAATCTCACTATGGCGTGCCACTTGAAGCTTTGGGCATGGCACGCCAGTTCTAATGGCCAGAGAGGAGATTTTGGTGCATCATTGAGGTGTGGCACGCCAGCTTCACAACATATGGGGCGTGGCACGCCAGAAGTGGGCATGGCACGCTGGGCTACCTGACAGACTGACCTCTTCACTTTCAAATGGGCATAACGTGAGCTACAGAGGTCCAAATGAGTTGATTCCAAAGGCGTTGGAAAGCTAACATTCATTTTGAGGCCCAACCCACTCTATACTTTCAACGTTGCAAAGTGGGTCATACTCCAAAGGACAAAATCAGGTGGGAGTGGCACTTGGAAGCACACGCCAACTTCTCCTTGCAGCCCCCAACCCTCAACCAAGCCCACTCCAACTCTCATTCAAGCCACAATTGTCAAACAATCATGGCCACAAGAAGCATCTAAAATAGTTTATTTTCATTTCATTGTAATTTGCCTTCAATTTCATTAAAGTTTGTAATTTAGGAAAGCCTATATAAAGGCCTTAGCTTTATAGAATTAGGCATGCTGGATTTGGGGGAGTCTTAGGACCCTCTCCGTTCACCATCAATTTCTCCTCTTTTCTTTCTTACTTTGTAAATAATTTAGTTATAAATTACTAACTCTGTCCATTGGGAAATGGAGCTCTATTATTTTTCAATGGATTGATTGCTTTTATTTTTCTTCTTCTATTCATCTCTCTTTTATTTACTAGAAAGATTTTCGTTCTTAATTCTAGCATTCAATTATCTTGTAAACGAGATTGAATGCAATTGGATTTTATTGGAACCTTGGAAGAGGAAACATAAAACCATTCTTAAAATTCTTTCTCACACTTGACTAGGATTTGGGTTTTGGTGTTTGGATACGGTGACATATAATCATCCCTCTACTTGAACCTAGGAAAATGTGTGGTATAATCAGGGAACAAGCTTCATCTCTTCTCATGAGCAATTAGACTAAGGAATTGGCTATTGAACAAGATTTGAGAGATTGAGTCACCAAGGGATTGGGGCTCAATCAATCATGATTGCCAAGAGGTAAATGAGTTGCATGATTGAAGATGAGATGAAATCAATTAATCCGGAGAATACAATATCTCTTGATCCAAATGTTTATTTTATCTTTCTTTCTTTTATTTACTTTGTGGTTATTTATATTTTCTGCACTTTATATTTCAAGCACTTTGCTTTCTTGTACTTTACTTTCCTTGTCATTTACTTTCTTGCATTTTATTGCTTTCCTTTACTTTCATGTCATTTACATTTTCTTGGTTGATTATCACTCCAATATGAATCGTCTAACTAGGATAATTAATCAACTATTGCTTGCTTAATCCAATTAATCTCTGTGGATTTGATCCCACTCCTAGTAGGTTATTACTTGACGATAATTTGCTGCGCTTGCCAAAGAACAGATTCATTATATGTGGGTAGTGAATTTCGGTCATCAAGTTTTATGGCACCGTTGCCGGGGATTAATTGTGATTAACAAACTACCGGTTGGTTGATTACCTAGATTAGACATTTCTTTTCCTTTATTTTTTTTTTGTTTTTGTCATTTAATTTCTTTTAATTTTCTCTTGCTAGTAAGGTGTTTGTGTTATTGCCTCACTAAAAATCACTTATCTGTGACAATGGGGATTCCAATTTCTTTTGGTGATTATTGTTTGAGACAGAGCATTTTGCAAGTAAGAATGGAGTCTACCTCATCTTTTGATCAATCATGTCATACGGGATATTGCCCACCACCACAAAATGATTCTAGTCATTTTTCTAATGGTGGCTGGGAATATCACCAAAGAATGATAGAGTATGAGCAATCAAATGAAATGGAATACCTCCCAGAGCCACAAAATAGTTCATATTGTTATAACAACTATATAAATTTTGGCTTTGGAAGGAATTTTAATGCTGCATACCCCATTCTTCAAGGACTATCATCCCATAATTGTCCAACCTATGCACCTCTACAAAATCTTCTAGAAGTTGCAATAGAAGAACTCTCCAAGAGATACATCTTCATTTCCTAACTCAGTAAGTTCTCAAGGCAAAATGTAAGAGAGGTGATTAAAGATATAGAAATCTCAAGGAGAAAGCAAGAAGAGCAAATGAGAAAATTCGCACAACATTTTGTTGATGAACCAACCAATGACTTCCCTTGGCCAAGGGAAGAATATTATGCCATCAGTCTAAGGAGTGGAGAAGTGCTTAATGAGGGTGAAAATGAGGAATTGGTAGAGGAAGAAGAAGAGATCTTTGTACCAAGAGAGCCACATTTCCAAGGAGTTCTTGATAAAGAGGATACTCCAACTATCTCACAACACCCAAGTTCTAAAAACAAAGAAGTGAAGGCAATCAACCAAAGCACTAGAATAAGGATTGTGACCAAGATAAGAAGGACATAATTAATGAAAAAGAGAAGGTCAACTACAAATAATCCGACCCCTACCCCAGCAAGCAAAGCAAATCAAGCTAACAACAAAAGAAAGCTTGCTGGGAGGAACTCAAAACAGGGGGCATCAAGCTTCTCCTCTACTCCTCTGAGGTCATTTCTATTAATCAACTGGAAGAAGAGGAAGAAAGTTGATAACAACATGTCAAGCTAATGACATTAAAAGAGCACTTGTTGGGAGGCAACCCAACCGTAGGTAATATTTCCTTTCTTTGTTTTGTTTATTTTCAATAATTTGGCATATGATTGAATTCTAAGTTTGGTTTTGCCATGCAACAAATTTGATTTTCAATCTTCACTAGGTACTTGCATCATGCTAAAATGAAAGTGTCACACTAAGTTTGGTGTTGCCACTTATCTTTCATGCTATGTACCATGCACACGCCTTATTAATGCAACCATATTGCCTCTGTTTACCTCTTGTGCCTTCATTTTATCATTAATTTTGCTTGCTTAACCACATGTATCACTCACATTTTATTGTTCTAAGACATTCATGAACTATCATAGACCCCATCACCACTATTTTATTTGTTGCTTGAGGACAAGCAATCATTCTAAGTTTGGTGTGGGAAGGGGAAGAATAGGAGGAAAGTGACAACAACAATGAAGATGAACTACAAGGTGGTAAAGTTCCTTTTTCTCTCACTTATTTCTAATACATTTAGATTGCATGATTGTCTTCTATTTCTTTGTATACATGTGTGTTGTAAATAAGCATAGCTTGATTGCTGAAATTGTAACATGTGCTATGACGTTATGACTACAATCTTGAGTTTTGTGAGTTCAAAAGCAATTTAGTTTCATGATCATAAACAAACAAGGTAATTAAAGAAGAAGTTAGCATGAGCTTATATGTATTGGGAAGCTAACATGATTATTGTTGCTCAATTGCATTTGAATTTGTTTGATGGAAGTTTTCATCTAGGACATTTTATGAAATTTTTGAAATCATGAAAACCTTGAAGAAGTAAATGAAAGTAAGGCAAGAAAAAGAAAAGGGAAAGAATGAGAAAGTTGAAGGCTCTGAGTACCAATGACAATTCATTTGTTAAGTACTTGTGCTGTTTATGTATCAAGCAAAAAGCTTGAAAACAAAACACTTAGAGTCAAGGCTAGGCTCAAGTGCAAAAGCACTCCCTCAAAGCTCAAGGCTCTGAGCATCAATGATTAGAGAGTAAAGAAAAGAAAAAAATGAGCGAAATAAGTCCTCTAATTAAATGCTTGTGATGCTTATGTATCAAGTGGTAATACTTAAAGACGAAGTATTTAGAGTCGTAGCTTTCAACAAATTGTGCAAAGCACCCAAAAAGCTAAGCTAAGAAAAGAATGACAAGCTTGTTTTAAGGAAGGAACATACAGAAAAAGATTTCATAAAATGAGCTAGATAAAAGCATCAATCATTTGAATTTCTTCTGTGACTGTAGCATGCATAAGAAACTAGCCAACCATGAACATAAATATTGCTATTCTTCCCACCTTGGTTTGTCAAACTTTATTGCATGATTCTTTTTTTGCTTGAGGACAAGCAAAGTTTAAGTTTGGTGTTGTGATGACTTGCATCATCTACCTTTCTTTCTTGCATAAAAAATATCATAAAAGAGCATAATCTCATTGAATCAATGCAATTTCATGAACCAAATGATATATATTATGGTACATTGCTTTGAAATCGGATTGTGTTGAATTTCGGTGAAAAGAGCAACAAAAGGGGAAGAAAACAACAAATAAAGTTGGGAGTGTGAAGTTGGGCGTGCCACTTGAAGCTCTGGGCGTGGCACACCAAGCTTTTAAAGCCAAGATCTCAAAGAGAGCATGCCACTTGGTGCTATGGGAATGGCATGCCAAGCTTAAGTTCCAGAGGAGTTATTTTGAGCCCCACTATGGGCGTGGCACGCCAGGGCATATGCCAGTCTGACCTCCTCTTATTCAAATGAAGATATATTGAGCTACAAAACTGCAAATGAGATGATTCTAGTGCCATTAGAAATTAGACATCCAGATATTTCCAACCATATATAACACTTTATAATGGACACCGGAATTGAGAAAGATATTGACCCCAAAAACACAAGAAGAAAAAGACGTCACTGCAGAGTTACCAGCCTGACCTCTTCATCTTCAAAGGATCATAACTTGGGTTATAGAGGTTCATATGATAGGATTCTGGTGGCGTTAGAAAGCTGACATCAAGAGCTTTCCAATGATATATAAAATCTAGGGTGGACGTTAAAAACAAAGGTGAAAAAGGCTATTATTTTAGCGTTGCAAAACCTAGGGCGTGCCACTTGGTATCGAAGGCGTGGCACGCTAGCTCAAGAATCTCACTATGGCGTGCCACTTGAAACTTTGGGCGTGGCACGCCAGTTATAATGGCCATAGATGACATTTTGGTGCATCATTGAGGCGTGGCACACCAGTTTTGGGTGTGGCATGCCAGCTTCACAATATATGGGGCGTGGCACGCCAGAAGTTTGCGTGGCACGATGGGCTACCTGACAGACTGACCTCTTCACCTTCAAATGGACATAACTTGAGCTACAAAGGTTCAAATGAGTTGATTCTAAAAGTGTTGGAAAGCTAACATCCAGGGCTTTCCATCCATATATAACATAGTATAGTGGACATTCAATTTGAGGCCCAACCTACTCCATACTTTTAATGTTGCAAAGTGGGTCATACTCCAAAGGGCAAAATCAAGTGGGAGTGGCACTTGGAACCACACGCCAACTTCTCTCTGCAGCCCCCAACCTTCAACCAAGCCCACTCCAACTCTCATTCAAGCAACAATTGTCAACCAATCAAGGCCACAAGGAGCATATAGAATAGTTTATTTTCATTTCATTGTAATTTGCTTTCAATTTCATTTAAGTTTGTAATTTAGGAAAGCCTATATAAAGGCCTTAGCTTCATAGAACTAGGCATGCAGGATTTGGGGGAGTCTTAGGACCCTCTCCGTTCACCATCAATTTCTCCTCTTTTCTTTCTTACTTTGTAAATAATTTAGTTATGAATTACTAACTCTTTCCATTGGGAACGAGAGCTCTATTGTTTTTCAATGGATTGATTGCTTTTATTCTTCTTCTTCTATTCATCTCTCTTTGATTTACTAGAAAGAATTTCGTTCTTCATTCTAGCATTCAATTATCTTGGAAAAGAGATTGAATGCAATTGGTTTTTATGGGAACCTTGGAAGAGGAAACATAAAACCATGCTTGAAATTCTTTCTCACACTTGAGTAGGATTCGGGTTTTGGTGTTTGGATATGGTGACATATAATCCTCCCTCGAATTGAACCTAGGAAAGTGTGTGGTATAATTAGGGAACAAGCTTCATCTCTTCTCATGAGCAATTAGACCAAGGTATTGGCTATTGATCAAGATTTGAGGGATTGAGTCACCAAGGGATTGGGACTCAATCAATCATGATTTACAAGAGGTCAATGAGTTGAATGATTGAAGATGAGATGAAATCAATTAATCCGAAGAATGCAATATCTCTTGATCCCAGTTTTTATTTTATTTTTCTTTGTTTTATTTACTTTGTGGTTATTTACATTTTCTGCACTTTATATTTCCAGCACCTTACTTTCTTGTACTTTACTTTCCTTGTCATTTACTTTCTTGCACTTTATTGCTTTCCTTTAATTTCATGTCATTTACATTTTCTTGTTTAATTATCACTCCAATATGAATCGTCTAACTAGGATAATTAATCAACTATTGCTTGCTTAATCCAATTAATCTCTGTGGATACGATTCCACTCCTAGTGGGTTATTACTTGACGACAATTTTGGTGTGCTTACCAATGAACGGATTCATTATATGTGGATAGTGAGTTTTGATGACCAGAATTCTCTACCCATTTCAAAATTTAGTGAATTAGTTCTTTTGGCAAGCGCACCAAAATTATCGCCAAGTAATAACCCACTAGGAGTGGGATCATATCCACAGAGATTGGTAAATTCAAGAAGTTTTAATTGATTGACGAATTAGTCAAGCGGATCAATAAGATTGTGAAGTGCAGAATTGTAAATGACATAAATGTAAATGACTAGAATATAAAGAAACGCAAGAAAATGCAGAAATAGAAATTGCAGAATGTAAAGTGCTGAATCATAAATGACCTGAATGTAAATGGGAGTAGGGGATTGCTGAATGTAAAAATTAAGCAGTAAAGAAATATATAGATAAGAATGGAGAAGTTCATTGAGATTGGGAGATGTTGTCTCTTTGGATCAAATATAGCTTATATCCTCTTCAATCATGCAACTCATTGACCTCTTGGCAATCATGATTGATTGAGCCCTAATCCCTTGGTGACTCAATCTCTCATATCTTGATCAATAGCCAATTCCTTGGTCTAATTGCTCATGAAGAGATATATGCTTTGTCTCTGATTATACCACACACCCTCATAGGTCCAGGTAGAGGGAGGTTTATATGTCACGTATCCAATCACCAAAACCCAGAATCTACTCAAGTGTGAGAAGGGATTTCAAGCATGGTTTCATGTTTCCTTTCCCAAGGTTCCCATGAAACCCAATTGCATTCAATCTCTTTCCTAAGATAATTAAACACTAAGCATTAAGAACGAAATTCCTTCTAGCAAATCAAAGAAAAGATGAAAAGAATAAGAATTTCACTATTATCAATCCATCAAGTACAACAGAGCTCCCCCTCTCAATGAGAGGGAAGTTAGCTACTCATAGCTTGAAAAGTACTCAAAAGTGGAGTGTAAAAGTGGATCTAAAACTAACTGCTCAATAAGCGTGACTTCCCAGCTGGCATGTGGCTGGCGCTTTACCGGTGTGTCACGTGCCCTTTAAACTAGCTTGGTATGCCACACTCAATTCTTCAAGTGGCACGCTCGTCCCTTTGTCAAACTTGGCGTGCCACGCCTTCAAACTCAAGTGGCATGCCATTGTGGAATTCTTGTGTTGGCGTGCCACGCCTTCGAGCTCAGGTGGCACGCACTTTACTTTTTCTACTTTCCTTTGCCTCTGGAAACTTGAACTAGCGTGGCACACCCAGGGTCTGGCGTGCAACGCCCTTGTTGTGTGCTTGGCTAAGCTCCTCTGGAAACTTTCACTAGCGTGGCACGCCCAGGGTTTGGCGTGCCACGCCCCTTTGTGAGTGAGTGGCTCCTCTGTTTGACGTGCCACGCCACAGACTCAAGTGGCACGCCCCAATGCTTCTTTGCCCTCTTAATGACACTGGCATGCCACACCTGGTTACTCAAGTGGCATGCCTAAGTAAAGAATAGTGAATGGCGTACCACGCCTTCGATACCAAGTGGCACGCCCCATGTAATTGGCCTCTTCCATCCTCTCTGAAAAATTATATCAGCGTGCCACGCCTAAAGGTTGGCATGCCACGCCCAAGATCTTGTCTCGTTCCAGTAGTTGGCGTGCCATGCCTCGGCCTTCGAGTGGCACGCCATAGTGACATGCTCGGATTGGCATGCCACACCTTCGACACCAAGTGGCACGCCCAGTCCTTGCTTTTGTTATCTTTGTGCATTGGCGTGCCATGCCTGGTTGCTCAAGTGGCACGCCTAAGTGAGGTTGAGAGGTTGGCGTGCCACGCCTTCGACTTCAAGTGGCACGCCCAGTCTTTAATTTCCTTCAGCCCCTTCTCTGGATGATTGTATCAGCGTGCCATGCCATGCTGCTCAAGTGGCACGCCCATGCATTTGTGCACTCTTCAAGCTTGGTGTGCCACGCTTGGGTTCTCAAGTGGCACGCCCTAGTGACTTCTTGGGGCTTGCGTGCCACGCCTTCGACACCAAGTGGCACGCCATAGTGGAGCTTCTTCTTGAGATGGTGAGTTGGTGTGCCACGCCCCTTTGCTCAAGTGGCACGCCTATAGTAGTTGATAAATCAGGCGTGCCACACCCAACCTGGTGTGCCACGCCCCTTTTGTGTCCTTGGTGCACAAAATTGTGATCATCAATGGTGCCATCAACATGGTACGCTCAATTGCAATCTCAACTCTTTATCACAACTTCGCACAACTAACCAGCAAGTGCACTGGGTCATCCAAGTAATAAACCTTACGCGAGTAAGGGTCGATCCCATGGGGATTGTTGGTATGAAGCAAGCTATGGTCATTGGTGGACGAAATTGTGATACAAGAGTTCCAGGCACTGTTAGAGAAGCTCACAACTCCGTTCAACTTAACCAGCAAGTGTACTGGGTCATCCAAGTAATACCTTACGTGAGTAAGGGTCGATCCCACAGAGATTGTTGGTATGAAGCAAGCTATAGTCACCTTGTAAATCTCAGTTAGGCAGATTAATTGGTTATAGGTTTCGAAAATTAATAATAATTGGAAAATAAAAAATGGTAGAAATACTTATGTAAATCAATAGTGGAAATTTCAGATAGGCGCATGGAGATGCTGTGCTTCTCTTGAATCTCTACTTTCTTATTACATTCATCCAATCCTTCTTACTCCTTTCCATGGCAAGCTGTATGTAGGGCATCACCATCATCAATGGCTACTTTTAATCCTCTCGGGAAAATGGTCCTATGCGCTGTCATTGCACGGCTAATCGTCTGGAGGCATCACCCTTGACAATGGCGACATCCCATCCTCTCAGTGAAAATGGTCCAGATGCTCTGTCACAGCACGGCTAATCACCTGTCGGTTCTAAATCAGGTTGGAATAGAATCCCTTGATTCTTTTGCGTTTGTCATCACGCCCAGCCTTCAGGAGTTTGAAGCTCGTCACAGTCATTCAATACCGGAATCCTACTCGGAATACCACAGACAAGGTTAGACTTTCCGGATTCCTGGGATCCTACTCGGAATACCACAGACAAGGTTAGACTTTCCGGATCCCCATGAATGCCACCATCTATCTAGCTTATACCACGAAGATTCTGTTGGGGAATCTAAGAGATATGCGCCCGGCCTAGAGTAGAACGGAAGTGGTTGTCAATCACACGCGTTCATAGGTGAGAATGATCATGAGTGTCACGGATCATCACATTCATCAAGTTGAAGTACAACGTATATCTTGGAATAAGAATAAAAGAGAATTGAATAGAAAGTAATAGTAATTGTATTGAAACTTGAGGTACAGCAGAGCTCCACACCCTTAATCTATGGGGTGCAGAAACTCCACTGTTGCAAATACATAAGTGAAAGGTTCAGGCATGGCCGAATGGCCAGCCCCCTGAATGATCAAAATACCGAATGATTAAAGACTAAAACAGTCAAAGATTAAACTGTCAAAAGATGTCTAATACAATAGTAACTTATCCTATTTATACTAGACTAGCTACTAGGGTTTACATGAGTAAGTAATTGATGCATAAATCCACTTCTGGGGCCCACTTGGTGTATGTTTGGGTTGAGCTTGATCTATCCACGAGTTGAGGCTTCTATTGGAGTTGAACTCCAAGTTATAGTGTGTTTTGGGCGTTCAACTCCGGATCATGACGTGTTTCTGGCGTTTAACTCTAGACAGCAGCATGTACTTGGCGTTCAACGCCATGTTACGTCGTCAATCTCCGAATAAAGTATGAACTATTATATATTGATGGAAAGCTCTAGATGTCTACTTTCCAATGCCGTTGAGAGCGCGCCAATTGGAGTTCTGTAGTTCCAAAAAATTCATTTCGAGTGCAGGGAGGTCAGATTCCAACAGTATCAGCAGTTCTTTTGTCAGCCTTTTTCAGAGTTTTGCTCAAGTCCCTCAATTTCGGCCAGAAATTACCTGAAATCACAGAAAAACACACAAACTCATAGTAAAGTCCAGAAATGTGAATTTAACATAAAAACTAATGAAAACATCCCTAAAAGTAGCTTGAACTTACTAAAAACTACCTAAAAACAATGCCAAAAAGCGTATAAATTATCCGCTCATCACAACACCAAACTTAAATTGTTGCTTGTCCCCAAGCAACTAAAAATCAATTAGGATAAAAAGAAGAGAATATACTATAAATTCCAGAATATCAATGAATATTAATTATAATTAGATGAGCGGGACTTGTAGCTTTTTGCTTCTGAACAGTTTTGGCATCTCACTTTTTCCTTTGAAGTTCAGAGTGATTGGCGTCTCTAGGAACTCAGAGTTCAGATAGTGTTATTGACTTTCCTAGTTAAGCATGTTGATTCTTTAACACAGCTACTTATGAGTCTTGGCCATGGCCCTAAGCACTTTGTTTTCCAGTATTACCACCGGATACATAAATGCCACAGACACATAACTGGGTGAACCTTTTCAGATTGTGACTCAGCTTTGCTAGAGTCCCCAGTTAGTGGTGTCCAGAGCTCTTAAGCACACTCTTTTTGCTTTGGATGACGACTTTAACCACTCAGTCTCAAGCTTTTCACTTGGACCTTCATGACACAAGCACATGGTTAGGGACAACTTGATTTAGCCGCTTAGACCTGAATTTTATTTCCTTGGGCCCTCCTATCCATTGATGCTCAAAGCCTTGGATCCTTTTTACCCTTGCCTTTTGGTTTTAAGGGCTATTGGCTTTTTCTGCTTGCTTTTTCTTTTTTTTCTTTCTATTTTTTTTCGCCACTTTCTTCTCTTTTTTTTTCGCAAGCTTCTTCTTTTTCACTGGTTTTTCTTGCTTCAAGAATCAATTTTATGATTTTTCAGATTATCAATAACATTTCTCTTTGTTCATCATTCTTTCAAGAGCCAACAATTTTAACATTCATAAACAACAAGATCAAAAATATGCACTGTTCAAGCATTCATTCAGAAAACAAAAAGTATTGTCACCACATCAATATAATTAAATTAAATTCAAGGATAAATTCGAAATTCATGTACTTCTTGTTCTTTTGAATTAAAACATTTTTCATTTAAGAGAGGTGAATGATTAATGGATTTTATTCATAACTTTAAGACATAGTTACTACATACTAATGATCATGAAGTAGAGACACAAAATATAAATAGACATATAACATAAAAACCGAAAAGCAGAAAGAAATAAGAACAAGGAATGAATCCACCTTTAGTGGCGTCTTCTTCTTGAAGGACCAACAATGTCCTTAAGCTCTTCTATGTCCCTTCCTTGCCTTTGTTGCTCCTCCCTCATTGCTCTTTGATCTTCTCTTATTTCATGGAGAATGATGGAGTGCTCTTGATGTTCCACCCTTAATTGTTCCACATTGTAGCTCAAATCTTCTAAGGAAGTGTTGAGTTGTTCCCAATAGTTGTTGGGAGGAAAGTGCATCCCTTGAGGCATCTCAGGGATTTCTTGATGATGAGCTTCCTCATGCATCTCTTGAGAACCGTGAAGGGTCTCTCTTGCTTGCTCCATCATCTTCTTGGTGATGGGCTTATCCTCTTCAATGAGGATGTCTCCTTCTATGATAACTCCAGCTGAGTAACATAGATGGCAAATAAGGTGAGGAAAAGCTAGCCTTGCCATGGTGGAGGGCTTGTCGGCTATTTTGTAGATTTCATTGGAGATGACCTCATGAACTTCTACTTCCTCTCTAATCATGATGCTATGAATCATGATGGCCCGATCCACAGTAACTTCAGATCAGTTGCTAGTGGGAATGATGGAGCGTTGAATGAACTCCAACCATCCTCTAGCCATAGGCTTGAGGTCCAGTTTTCTTAGTTGAACTGGCTTGCCTTTGGAGTCTCTCTTCCATTGAGCTCCTTCCACACATATGTCCGTAAGGACTTGGTCCAACCTTTGAATAAAGTTGACCCTTCTAGTGTAAGGGCATTCATCTCCTTGCATCATGGGCAAGTGGAATGCCAACCTCACATTTTCTGGACTAAAATCTAAGTATTTCCCCCGAACCATTGTGAGATAATTCTTTGGACTCGGGTTCATACTTTGATCATGGTTCCTAGTGATCCATGCATTGGCATAGAACTCTTGAACCATTAAGATTCCAACTTGTTGCATGGGGTTGGTTAGGACTTCCCAACCTCTTCTTCGGATTTCAT
The DNA here is from genome assembly GCF_003086295.3 of Arachis hypogaea. Taxonomy (NCBI): domain Eukaryota; kingdom Viridiplantae; phylum Streptophyta; class Magnoliopsida; order Fabales; family Fabaceae; genus Arachis; species Arachis hypogaea. The sequence continues at coordinate 70,983,891 of NC_092036.1, forward strand.
GTCGGATCTCCGGATACTCATTTTTCTTGAGCTTGAAAGGGACCTCAGGGATCACCTTCTTCTTTGCCACAACATCATAGAAGTGGTCTTGATGGCTTTTGGAGATGAATCTTTCCATCTCCCATGACTCGGAGGTGGAAGCTTTTGTCTTCCCTTTTCCTTTTCTAGAGGATTCTCCGGCCTTAGGTGCCATTGATGGTAATGGAAAAACAAAAAAGCTTATGCTTTTACCACACCAAACTTAAAATATTGCTCGCCCTCGAGCAAGAGAAGAAAGAAGAGAAGAAGAAGAAGAAAATGGAGGAGAGTGAGGGGAGATGGATTCGGCCAAGGTATAGTAGAAGGGGTAGTGTTGTGTGAAAATGAAGTAGAATGAAAGGGTATATATAGGGAAAGGGGAGAGGGTAGGTTCGGCCATTTAGGGTGGGATTGGGTGGGAAAGAAAATTTGAATTTGGAAGGTAGGTGGGGTTTATGGGGAAGAGTGGATGGTTATGAATGGTGAAGAGGGTAATTGGAAAGAGAGATTGAGGTGATTGGTGAAGGGTTTTGGGAAGTGTGACATGGGGAAGAGTAAAATAGGATTATGAGGTAAGGTGGGAATATAGTAGGTGGGGATCCTGTGGGGTCCACAGATCCTGAGGTGATCCTGTGGGGTCCACAGATCCTGAGGTGTCAAGGAATTCCATCCCTGCACCAAATAGGCATGTAAAATGCCTTTGCACACCATTCTGGCGTTTAAACGCCCATTGGTGCACGTTCTGGGCATTCAACGCCCACATGTAACATGTTTCTGGCGTTGAACGCCAGTTTCATGCTTGTTACTGGCGTTCAGCGCCAGCTTTTCTTCTAGGCACATTCCTGGCGTTCAAACGCCAGAATGTTGCTTGTTTCTGGCGTTCAGTGCCAGATTCATGCTCTGTTCTGGCGTTGAACGCCAGCCAGATGCTCCTTACTAGCGTTGAACGCCAGTCTGTGCTTCCTCCAAGGTGTGATTTTTTTTTCTGCTGTTTTTAATTCTGTTTTTAATTTTTATATTTTTTTTTCGTGACTCCACATGATCATGTACCTAATAAAACACAAAATAACAATAAAATAGAATAAAATAAAAATTAGATAAATAAAATTGGGTTGCCTCCCAACAAGCGCTTCTTTAATGTCAATAGCTTGGCAGTGGGCTCTCATGGAGCCACAAAGGTGATCAGGTCAATGTTGTATAGTCCCAACACCAAACTTAGAGTTTGGATAAGGGGTCTTAACACCAAACTTAGAGTTTGGTTGTGGCCTCCCAACACCAAACTTAGAGTTTGACTGTGGGGGCTCTCTTTGACTATGAACTGAGAGAAGCTCTTCATGCTTACTCTCTTTTGTCACAGAGGGATGGCCCTGTGCCTTAAACACAAGGTAGTCCCCATTCAATTGAAGGACTAATTCACCTCTGTTGACATCTATGACAGCTCTTGCTGTGGCTAGGAAAGGTCTTCCAAGGATGATGCAATCATCCTCTTCCTTCCTAGTTTCTAAGATTATGAAATCAGCAGGGATGTAAAGGCCTTTAACCTTTACTAACACGTCCTCTACTATTCCATAAGCTTGTCTCAATGACTTGTCTGCCAGTTGTAATGAGAACAATGCAGGTTGTACCTCAATGATTCCCAGCTTCTCCATTACAGAGAGTGGCATAAGATTTATCCCTGACCCCAGATCACATAGAGCTTTTTCAAAGGTCATGGTGCCTATGGTACAAGGTATTAAGAACTTGCCAGGATCTTGTCTCTTTTGAGGTAAAATTTTCTGAATCCAGGTATCTAGTTCATTAATGAGCAAGGGAGGTTCACTTTCTCAAGTCTCATTACCAAACAGCTTGGCATTCAGCTTCATGATAGCTCCTAAATATTGAGCAACTTGCTCTCCAGTCACATCTTCATCCTCTTCAGATGAAGAATAGTCTTCAGAGCTCATGAATGGCAGAAGGAGATTTAATGGAATCTCTATGGTCTCTATTTGAGCCTCAGATTCCTTTGGATTCTTAATAGGAAACTCCTTCTTATTTGAGAGACGTCCCAGGAGGTCTTCCTCACTAGGATTTTCGTCCTCCTCCTCCCTTATGCATTCGGCCATATTGATTAAATCAATGGCCTTGCACTCTCCTTTTGGATTCTCTTTTGTATTGCTTGGGAGAATACTGGGAGGAGTTTCAATGACTTTCTTACTCAGCTGGCCCACTTGTGCCTCCAGATTTCTGATGGAGGATCTTATTTCACTCATGAAACTGAAAGTGGCCTTTGACAGCTCAGAGATTAAATTGGCTAAATTAGAAGTATTTTGATCAGAATTCTCTGTCTGCTGCTGAGAAGATGATGGAAAAGGCTTGTTATTACTGAGCCTATTTCTTCCACCATTATTAAAGCCTTGTTGAGGCTTTTGTTAATCCTTCCATGAGAAATTTAGATGATTTCTCCATGATGAATTATAGGTGTTTCCATAAGGTTCACCCATGTAATTTACCTCTGCTATTGTAGGGTTCTCAGGATCATAAGCTTCTTCAGAAGCTGCCTCTTTAGTACTGTTGGATGCATTTTGCCATCCATTCAGACTTTGAGAGATCATGTTGACTTGTTGAGTCAACACTTTGTTCTGAGCCAATATGGCATTCAGAGCATCAATTTTAAGAACTCCTTTCCTCTGAGGTGTCCCATTATTCACGGAATTCCTCTCAGAAGTGTACATGAATTGGTTATTTGCAACCATGTCAATGAGTTCTTGAGCTTCTGCAGGTGTTTTCTTTAGGTGAATGGATCCACCTGCAGAATGGTCCAATGACATTTTCGAAAACTCAGATAGACCATAATAGAATATATCTAATATGGTCCATTCTGAAAACATGTCAGATGGACACCTTTTGGTCAACTGCTTGTATCTTTCCCAAGCTTCATAGAGGGATTCACCATCTTTTTGTTTGAAGGTCTGAACATCCACTCTATGCTTGCTCAGCTTTTGAGGAGGAAAGAATTTATCCAAGAAGGCAGTGACTAGCTTATCCCAGGAGTCCAGGCTATCCTTAGGTTGTGAATCCAACCATATTCTAGTTCTGTCTCTTACAGCAAAAGGGAAAAGCATGAGTCTGTAGACTTCAGGATCAACTCCATTCGTCTTTACAGTCTCACAGATCTGCAAGAACTCAGTTAAAAACTGATAAGGATCTTCAGATGGAAGTCCATTAAACTTGCAGTTTTGTTGCATTAAGGCAACTAGCTAAGGCTTCAGCTTAAAGTTATTGGCTCCAATGGCAGGAATGGAGATGCTTCTTCCATCAAACTTGGACGTTGGCTTGGTAAAGTCACCAAGCATCCTTCTTGCATTCTCATTATTGGGTTCGGATTTTTAGATGAAGAGAGGTGAAGAGAAGTGTTAGTAAATAAATAATTAAATAGAATAAGAAAAGAGAGGGAGAATTTCGAAAATAATTTTAAAGAAGGTGTTAGTAATTTTCGAAAATTAGAGATAAGATAAGATTAAAATTAGAATTTAAAACAAAAAAGAATTTTTGAAAAAGAGATAAGATATTTTCGAAAATTAGAGAGGGAAAAGTAGTTAGGTGGTTTTGAAAAAGATAAGAAACAAACACAAAGTCAAAATGTTAGTTGAAAAAGATATTAAAATTTTGAAAAGATTAGAGGATAGGAAGTTAGATGAGATATTTTGAAATCAAATTTTTGAAAAAGATAAAATTTTTGAAAAAAGATAAGATAAAAGATAAAAAGATTTAATTCAAAAAATTTTTAAAATTACTTACTTCACTAACAAGAAACTACAAGATAAGATTCTAGAACTTAAAGATTGAACCTTTCTTAACAAGAAAGTAACAAAGTTTGATATAAAGATAAGAAAAAGAGTTTGAAAATATTTTGAAAAAGATTTTTGAAATTTTCGAAAAATAGAAAAAAATGAAAAAGATATAATTTTTTTTGAAAAAGATTTTGAAAAGATAAGATTTTTTTAAAATTGAAAATTTGACTTGACTTATAAGAAACAACTAATTTTGAAATTTTTTGACTAAGTAAACTCAAATTTTCAAAAATTATGAGAAAAATAAGGAAAAGATATTTTTTTGATTTTTGAATTTTTAATTATGAGAGAGAAAAACACAAACATGACCCAAAACATGAAAATTTTGGATCAAAACACAAGATGCATGCAAGAATACTATGAATGTCAAGATGAACACCAAGAACACTTTGAAGATCATGATGAACATCAAGAACATATTTTTGAAAATTTTTTGATGCAAAGAAAACATGCAAGACACCAAACTTTGAAATCTTTAATGCATGGACTCTAACAAACGAAAAATGCATATGAAAAACCACAAACAACACAAAACAAGAAAACATCAAGATCAAACAAGAGGACTTACCAAGAACAACTTGAAGATCATGAAGAACACTATGAATGCATGAATTTTCGAAAAATGCAAGAAAAAATTTTTAAAGCATGCAATTGACACCAAACTTAAAAATTGACTCAAGACTCAACAAGAAACACAAAATATTTTTGAGTTTTATGATTTTATTAATTTTTTTTGGATTTTTGTATATAATTTTCGAAAACAAAGTTTGGAAAAACGAAAAAGAAAAGAAAATTTTGAAAAAGATTTTTGAAAAGTTTTTGAAAAGAAAATTACCTAATCTGAGCAACAAGATGAACCGTCAGTTGTCCATACTTGAACAATCCCCGGCAACGGCGCCAAAAACTTGGTGGACGAAATTGTGATACAAGAGTTCCAGGCACTGTTAGAGAAGCTCACAACTCCGTTCAACTTAACCAGCAAGTGTACTGGGTCATCCAAGTAATACCTTACGTGAGTAAGGGTCGATCCCACAGAGATTGTTGGTATGAAGCAAGCTATGGTCACCTTGTAAATCTCAGTTAGGCAGATTAATTGGTTATAGGTTTCGAAAATTAATAATAATTGGAAAATAAAAAGGGGTAGAAATACTTATGTAAATCAATAGTGAAAATTTCAGACAGGCGCATGGAGATGCTGTGCTCCTCTTGAATCTCTACTTTCTTATTACATTCATTCAATCCTTCTTACTCCTTTCCATGGCAAGCTGTATGTAGAGCATCACCATCATCAATGGCTACTTTTAATCCTCTCGGGAAAATGGTCCTATGCGCTGTCACTGCACGGCTAATCATCTGGAGGCATCACCCTTGACAATGGCTACATCCCATCCTCTCAGTGAAAATGGTCCAGATGCTCTGTCACAGCACGGCTAATCATCTGTCGGTTCTCAATTAGGTTGGAATAGAATCCCTTGATTCTTTTGTGTTTGTCATCACGCCCAGCCTTCAGGAGTTTGAAGCTCGTCACAGTCATTCAATACCGGAATCCTACTCGGAATACCACAGACAAGGTTAGACTTTCCGGATTCCCGGGATCCTACTCGGAATACCACAGACAAGGTTAGACTTTCCGGATCCCCATGAATTCTGCCATCTATCTAGCTTACACCACGAAGATTTTGTTGGGGAATCTAAGAGATATGCGCCCGGCCTAGAGTAAAACGGAAGTGGTTGTCAATCACGCGCGTTCATAGGTGAGAATGATGATGAGTGTCACGGATCATCACATTCATCAAGTTGAAGTACAACGTATATCTTGGAATAAGAATAAAAGAGAATTGAATAGAAAGTAATAGTAATTGTATTGAAACTTGAGGTACAGCAGAGCTCCACACCCTTAATCTATGGTGTGCAGAAACTCCACTGTTGCAAATACATAAGTGAAAGGTTCAGGCATGGCCGAATGGCCAGCCTCCTGAATGATCAAAAGACCGAACTAAAACAGTCAAAGATTAAACTGTCAAAAGATGTCTAATACAATAGTAACTTATCCTATTTATACTAGACTAGCTACTAGGGTTTACATGAGTAAGTAATTGATGCATAAATCCACTTCTGGGGCCCACTTGGTGTATGTTTGGGTTGAGCTTGATCTATCCACGAGCTGAGGCTTCTATTGGAGTTGAACTCCAAGTTATAGCGTGTTTTGGGCGTTCAACTCCGGATCATGACGTGTTTCTGGCGTTTAACTCCAGACAGCAGCATGTACTTGGCGTTCAACGCCAAGTTAGGTCGTCAATTTCCGAATAAAGTATGGACTATTATATATTGCTGGAAAGCTCTGGATGTCTACTTTCCAACTACGTTGAGAGCGAGCCAATTGGAGTTCTGTAGTTCCATAAAATCCATTTCGAGTGTAGGGAGGTCAGATTCTAACAACATCAGCAGTCCTTTTGTCAGCCTTTTTCAAAGTTTTGCTCAAGTCCCTCAATTTCAGCCAGAAATTACCTGAAATCACAGAAAAACACACAAACTCATAGTAAAGTCCAGAAATGTTAATTTAACATAAAAACTAATGAAAACATCCCTAAAAGTAGCTTGAACTTACTAAAAACTACCTAAAAACAATGCCAAAAAGCGTATAAAATATCCGCTCATCAGTTATCTTGTAAATCTCAGTCAGGCGGATTCAAATGGTTATGGAGGATTGATAATTAAAAGATGAATAAAACATAGAATAAAGATAGAGATAATTATGTAATTCATTGGTGAGAATTTCAGATAAGCGTATGGAGATGCTTTGTCCCTTCCGTCTCTTTGCTTTCCTACTGTCTTCATCCAATCCTTCTTACTCCTTTCCATGGCAAGCTGTATGTTGGGCATCACCTTTGTCAATGGCTACAGTCCCGTCCTCTCAGTGAAAATGTTCAACGCGCTCTGTCACAGCACGGCTATTCATCTGTCGGTTCTCGATCATGTTGGAATAGAATCCAGCGATTCTTTTGCGTCTATCACTAACGCCCCGCAATCGCGAGTTTGAAGCTCATCACAGTCATTCAATCCCTGAATCCTACTCAAAATACCATAGACAAGGTTTAGACCTTCTGGATTCTCAAGAATGGCCGCCAATGGATTCTAGCTTATACCACGAAGATTTTGATTAAGGAATCCAAGAGATATCCACTCAATCTAAGGTAGAACGGAGGTGGTTGTCAGGCACACGTTCATAGGTGAGAATGATGATGAGTGTCACGAATCATCACATTCATCAAGTTGAGGAACAAGTGATATCTTAGAACAAGAATAAGCTGAATTGAATAGAAGAATAATAGTAATTGCATTAATACTCGAGGTACAGCAGAGCTCCACACCTTAATCTATGGTGTGTAGAAACTCTACCGTTGAAAATACATAAGAACAAGGTCTAGGCATGGCCAAATGGCCAGCCTCCCAAAGAGGGTTCAATCATAAAAACATGATCAAAAGATGATCCGAAGATTGAAAGATTCCTCCTAAATACAATAGCAAAAGGTCCTATTAATAGAGAACTAGTAGCCTAGGGTTTATAGAAATGAGTTAATGACGTAAAAATCCACTTCCGGTCCCACTTGGTGTGTGCTTGGGCTGAGCATTGATGCTTCTATGTGTAGAGACTTTTCTTGGAGTTAAACGCCAGCTTTTGTGCCAGTTTGGGCGTTTGACTCCCACTTTTGTGCCAGTTCCGGCGCTTAACACCGGGAATTCTGAAGCTGACTTGAAACGCCTGTTTGGGCCATCAAATCTCGGGAAAAGTATAGACTATTATATATTGCTGGAAAGCCCTAGATGTCTACTTTGCAACGCAATTAAGATCGCACCAATTGAGCTTCTGTAGCTCCAGGAAATCAACTTCGAGTGCAGGGAGGTCAGAATACAACAGCATCTGCAGCCCTTTTCAGCCTCTGAATTAGATTTTTGCTCAGGTCCCTCAATTTCAGCCAGAAAATACTTGAAATCACAGAAAACCACACAAACTCATAGCAAAGTCCAGAAAAGTGAATTTTAAATAAAAACTAATAAAAATATAATAAAAACTAACTAAAACATACTAAAAGCATACTAAAAACAATGCCAAAAAGCGTATAAATTATCCGCTCATCACAACACCAAACTTAAATTGTTGCTTGTCCCCAAGGAACTAAAAATAAAATAGGATAAAAAGAAGAGAATAGACAATGAATTCCAAAAACATCTATGAAGATCAGTATTAATTAGATGAGCGGGGTTTTTAGCTTTTTGCCTCTGAACAGTTTTGGCATCTCACTTTATTCTTTGAAGTTTAGAATGATTGGCTTCTATAGGAACTCAGAATCCGGATAGTGTTATTGATTCAGATTGTGAACCTTTTCAGATTGTGACTCAGCTTTGCTAGAGTCCCCAATTGGAGGTGTCCAGGGTTCTAAAGCACACTCTTTTTGCTTTGGATCACGACTTTAACCGCTTAGTCTCAAGTTTTCACTTGACACATTCACGCCACAAGCACATGGTTAGGGACAGCTTGGTTTAGCCGCTTAGGCCAGGATGTTATTCCTATAGGCCTTCCTATCCATTGATGCTCAAAGCCTTGGATCCTTTTTATTATCCTTGCCTTTTGATTTAAAGGGCTATTGGCTTTTTCTGCTTGCTCTTTGCTCTTTTTTTTTAATTCACTGCTTTTTCTTGCTTCAAGAATCATTTTTATGATTTTTCAGATCCTCAGCAACATGTCTCCTTTTTCATCATTCTTTCAAGAGCCAACAATTTTAACATTCATGAACAACAAATTCAAAAGACATATGCACTGTTCAAGCATACATTCAGAAATCAAAAGTATTGCCACCATCATCAAAATAATTAATCTGTTATAAAATTCAAAATTCATGCAATTCTTCTCTTTTTCAATTAAGAACATTTTTCATTTAGGAAAGGTGATGGATTCATAGGACATTCATAACTTTAAGGCATAGACACTAAGACACTAACGATCATAAGACACAAACATAAATAAAACATAAAGCATAATTTTCGAAAAACAGAAAAATAAAGAACAAGGAGATTAAAGAATGGGTCCACCTTAGTGATGGCGGCTTGTTCTTCCTCCTGAAGAGCTTATGGAGTGCTTGAGCTCCTCAATGTCTCTTCCTTGCCTTTGTTGCTCCTCTTTCATGATTCTTTGATCTTCTCTAATTTCATGGAGGACGATGGAATGTTCTTGGTGCTCCACCCTTAGTTGTCCCATGTTGGAACTCAATTCTCCTAGGGAGGTGTTGATTTGATCCCAATAGTTTTGTAGAGGAAAGTGCATCCCTTGAGGCATCTCAGGGATTTCATGGTGAGGAATTCCTCATGTCCATGAGTGGGATCTCTTGTTTGCTCCATCCTCTTCTTAGTGATGGGCTTGTCCTCATCAATGAGGATGTCTCCCTCTATGTTAATTCTAACTGAATTACAGAGGTGAAAAATGAGATGAGGGAAGGCTAACCTTACCAAGGTAGAGGACTTGTCCGCCACCTTATAAAGTTCTTGGGATATAACCTCATGAACTTATACTTCCTCTCCAATCATGATGCTATGAATCATGATAGCCCGGTCTATAGTAGCTTCGGACCGGTTGCTAGTGAGAATGATTAGCGTTGGATAAACTCCAAGCATCCCTTAGCCACGGGCTTGAGGTCATGCCTTCTCAGTTGAACCGGCTTCCCTCTTGAATCTCTCTTCCATTGAGCGCCCTCTTCACAAATATCTATGAGCACTTGGTCCAACCTTTGATCAAAGTTGACCCTTCTAGTGTAAGGGTGTTCATCTCCTTGCATCATGGGAAAGTTGAATGCCAACCTTACATTTTTCAGACTAAAATCTAAGCATTTCCCCCGAACCATTGTAAGCCAATTCTTTGGGTCCGGGTTCACACTTTGATCATGGTTCTTGGTGATCCATGCATTGGCATAGAACTCTTGAACCATTAAGATTCTGACTTGTTGAATGGGATTAGTAAGAACTTCCTAACCTCTTCTTCGGATCTGATGTTGGATCTCCGGATATTCACTCTTTTTGAGTTTGAAAGGGACCTCGGGGATCACCTTCTTCATGGCCACAACTTCATAGAAGTGGTCTTGATGCACTCTTGAGATGAATTTCTCCATCTTCCATGACTTGGAGGTGGAAGCTTTTGCCTTCCCTTTCCTCTTTCTAGAGGTTTCTTCGGCCTTTGGTGCCATAAATGGTTATGAAAAAAAAAAGCAACGCTTTTACCACACCAAACTTAGAAGGTTTGCTCGTCCTCGAGCAAAAGAAGAAAGAAAGGAGTAGATGAAGAAGAAAATGGAGGAGAAGGAGGGGGCTTTGTGGTTCGGCCAAGGGGGAGAAGTAGTGTTTAGGTTGTGTGAAAATGAAGGAGTGAAGAAGGGTTTATATAGGGGTGGAGAGAGGGGTAGGGTTCGGCCATTATGGGTGGGGTTGGAAGGGAAAGTGGTTTGAATTTGGATGGTGGGGTAGGTAGGGTTTTATGAAGGAAGGATGTGAGTGGTGAAGAGAATGATGGGATTTGATAGGTGAGGGGGTTTTTTTTTTGGGAAGAGGTATTGAGGTGATTGGTGAATAGGTGAAGAAGAGAGAGAGTGGTGGGGTAGGTGGGGATCCTGTTAGGTCCACAGATCCTGAGGTGTCAAGGATAGCTCATCCCTGCACCAAGTGGCATGTAAAACGCCCTTTATGCCAATCCTGGCGTTAAACGCCGGGCTGTTGCCCTTTTCTGGCGTTAAACGTTAGCTTTTTACCCTTTTCTGGCATTAAACACCAGTCTGGTGCCCATCTCTGGCGTTAAACGCCCAGAATGGTGCCAGACTGGGCGTTAAACGCCCATTTGCTGCCCTTACTGGCGTTTAATCGCCAGCAAGCTTTTCCTCCAGGGTGTGCTGTTTTTCTTTCTATTTTTCATTCTATTTTTGCTTTTTCAATTTTTTTGTGACTTCACATGATCATCAACCTATAGAAAACATAAAATAACAATGAAAAATAAATAAATATAACATTGGGTTGCCTCCCAACAAGCGCTTCTTTAATGTCAGTAGCTTGACAGTGGGCCCTCATGGAGCCTCACAGATGTTCAGAGTAATGTTGGAACCTCCCAACACCAAACTTAGAGTTTGAATGTGGGGGTTCAACACCAAACGTAGAATTTGGTTGTGGCCTCCCAACACCAAACTTAGAGTTTGACTGTGGGGGCTCTGCTTGACTCGGTTTTGAGAGAAGCTTTTCATGCTTCCTCTCCATTGTTACAGAGGGATATCCTTGAGCCTTAAACACAAAGGATTCTTCATTCACTTAAATGATCAATTCTCCTCTGTCAACATCAATCACAGCCTTTGCTGTGGCTAGGAAGGGTCTGCCAAGGATGATGGATTCATCCATGCACTTCCCAGTCTCTAGGACTATGAAATCAGCAGGGATGTAATGGTCTGCAATCTTTACTAGAACATTCTCTACAAGTCCATAAGCTTGTTTTCTTGAATTGTCTGCCATCTCTAGTGAGATTCTTGCAGCTTGTACCTCAAAGATCCCTAGCTTCTCCATTACAGAGAGAGGCATGAGGTTTATGCTTGACCCTAGGTCACACAGAGCCTTCTCAAAGGTCATGGTGCCTAATGTACAAGGTATTGAGAACTTCCCAGGGTCCTCTCTCTTTTGAGGTAATCCCTGCCTAGTCAAGCCATCCAGTTCTTTGGTGAGCAAATGGGGTTCATCCTCCCGTGTCTCATTACCAAATAACTTGTCATTTAGCTTCATGACTGCTCCAAGGTACTTAGCAACTTGCTCTTCAGTGACATCTTCGTCCTCTTCAGAGGAAGAATACTCATCAGAGCTCATGAATGGCAGAAGTAAATCCAATGGAATCTCTATGGTCTCAGCGTGAGCCTCAGATTCCCATGGTTCCTCATTAGGGAACTCATTGGAGGCCAGCACCTTCCTTGCATTGTTGGCATTGTTGTTGTTTTCGGCTGCCATGTCTTCTTCTTATTTGAAGATTTCTGTTAGGTCCTCTACAGAGAGTAGTGCTTTAGCTTCTCTTAGCTTTCGCTTCAAGGTCCTTTCAGGTTCAGGGTCAGCCACAACAAGAATGCTTTTGTCTTTGCTCCTGCTCATATGAAAGAGAAGAGAACAAGAAAATACGGAATCCTCTATGTTACAGTATAGAGATTCCTTGAGATGTCAGAGGAAAAGAAGAATAAAAGGAGGAGGTAGAAGAAGAAGAATTCGAACTTATCAAGAGAGATAGAGTTCGAATTGTTGATAGTGGAGGAGTGTTAGTCCTTAAATAGAAGGATGTGAGAAGAGGGGAAGAATTTTCGAAAATAAATTAAAAGATTTTGAAGAAATTTTGAAAAATTGAAGAATATTTTTGAAAATTAAAGTTGGGAAAGAAATAAAGTGATTTTTGAAAAAGATTTTGAAATTAGAAATAAAAAAGATTGAAAATTATTTGGAAAAAGATGTGATTAAGAAGATATGACTGAAGAGTTATGGTTTTAAAAATATATGATTGAAAAGATATGATTGAGAAAGAATTTAAAAAGATCTGATTTTTAAAATTAATGACATGGCTAACAAGAAATTTAAAAGATATGATTCAAACATTAAACCTTTCTTAACAGAAAAGCAAACATACATGAAATGTTGAATCAAATCATTAATTGTAGGCAAGTATTTTTGAGAATGGAAAGAGATTGATTTTGAAAATATATGATTGAAAAGATATGGTTTGAAAAAGATTTGATTTTGAAAAAATTATGAAAACTTAAAAAATTTTTGAATTAAAACAAAATCTTCCCTCTTGTATCATCCTGGCGTTAAACGCCTAGAATGGTATCCATTCTGGCATTTAACGCCCAAAATGCTAGCCTTTTGGGCGTTAAACGCCCAGCTAGGTACCCTGGCTGGCGTTTAAACACCAGTTTTCCTTCTTCACTGGGCGTTTTGAACGCCCAGCTTTTTCTGTGTAATTCCTCTGTTGCATGTTCTGAATCTTCAATTCTCTGTATTATTGACTTGAAAAGACACAAAATAAAACAAATTTTGTTTGAATTTTTAATGATGAAGAATAATCAAAATGCAACTAAAATCAAATAAACAATGCATGCAAGATACCAAACTTAGAAGTTTGTATACTATTGACACTAACAAATTGATAATGCATATGAGAAACAACAAAACACTCAAGACAAGAGAATTTAAAGATCAGAGCAAGGAAATCATCAAGAACAACTTGAAGATCAACGAAGAACATAATGCATGTAATTTTCGAAAATTAGAAGAATAAAGACATGCAATTGACACCAAACATAAAATTAGACACTAGACTCAAACAAGAAACATAAAAATATTTTTTATTTTAAGATTTTATAATTTTTTTGTGCTTTTTCGAAAATTGAGTGGAAAAGAAAAAACAAGGGTTCAAAATTCTTAATGAGAATTCCAGGAATCATTGCAATGCTAGTCTAAGACTCTGATCCAGGAATTAGACATGGCTTCACAGCCAGCCAAGCTTTCAGTGAAAGCTCCGGTCCAAAACACTAGACATGGCCAATGGCCAGCCAAGCTTTAGCAGATCATTGCTCACAACAGCAAAATTGATAGAAATCATCAAGCTCTTGTAATGATAAGTTGAAACCTCGGTCCAAAAGATTAGACATGGCTTCACAGCCAGCCATACTTCAACAAATCATCATGAAACTCTAGAATCCATTCTTAAAAACTCTAAAGAATAAAATAGAAATATTTTTTTGTATTTTTAAAACATTTTTGAGAAGAAAAAAGCTTAAACATAAAATAAAATTACCTAATCTAAGCAACAAGATGAACCGTCAGTTGTCCAAACTCAAACAATCCCCGGCAACGGCACCAAAAACTTGGTGCATGAAATTGTGATCATCAATGGCGCCATTAACATGGTACGCTCAATTGCAATCTCAACTCTTTATCACAACTTCGCACAACTAACCAGCAAGTGCACTGGGTCGTCCAAGTAATAAACCTTACGCGAGTAAGGGTCGATCCCACGGAGATTGTTGGTATGAAGCAAGCTATGGTTATCTTGTAAATCTCAGTCAGGCGGATTCAAATGGTTATGGAGGATTGATAATTAAAAGATGAATAAAACATAAAATAAAGATAGAGATACTTATGTAATTCATTGGTGAGAATTTCAGATAAGCGTATGGAGATGCTTTGTCCCTTCCGTCTCTCTGCTTTCCTACTGTCTTCATCCAATCCTTCTTACTCCTTTCCATGGCAAGCTGTATGTTGGGCATCACCATTGTCAATGGCTACAGTCCCGTCCTCTCAGTGAAAATGTTTAATGCGCTCTGTCACAGCACGGCTATTCATCTGTCGGTTCTCGATCATGTCGGAATAGAATCCAGTGATTCTTTTGCATCTGTCACTAACGCCCCACAATCGTGGGTTTGAAGCTCGTCACAGTCATTCAATCCCTGAATCCTACTCAGAATACCATAGACAAGGTTTAGACCTTTCGGATTCTCAAGAATGGCCGCCAATGGATTCTAGCTTATACCACAAAGATTCTAATTAAGGAATCCAAGAGATATCCACTCAATCTAAGGTAGAACGGAGGTGGTTGTCAGGCACACGTTCATAGGTGAGAATGATGATGAGTGTCACGGATCATCACATTCATCAAGTTGAGGAACAAGTGATATCTTAGAATAAGAATAAGCTGAATTGAATAGAAAACAATAGTAATTGCATTAATACTCGAGGTACAACAGAGCTCCACACCTTTATCTATGGTGCGTAGAAACTCTACCGTTGAAAATACATAAGAACAAGGTCTAGGCATGCCCGAATGGCCAGCCTCCCAAAGAGGGTTCAATCATAAAAACATGATCAAAAGATGATCCGAAGATTGAAAGATTCCTCCTAAATACAATAGCAAAAGGTCCTATTTATAGAGAACTAGTAGCCTAGGGTTTACAGAAATGAGTTAATGACATAAAAATCCACTTACGGACCCACTTAGTGTGTGCCTGGGCTGAGCATTGAAGCTTCTATATGTAGAGACTTTTCTTGGAGTTAAATGCCAGCTTTTGTGCCTGTTTGGCCGTTTAATTCCCACTTTTGTGCCAGTTCCGGCGTTTAACGCTGGGAATTCTGAAGCTGACTTGGAACGCCTGTTTGGGCCATCAAATCTCGGGCAAAGTATGGACTATTATATATTTCGGGAAAGCCCTGGATGTCTACTTTCCAACACAATTGAGAGCACGCCAACTAGGCTTCTATAGCTCCAAAAAATTCACTTTAAGTGCAGGGAGGTCAGAATCCAACAGCATCTGCAGCCCTTTTCAGCCTCTTAATCAGATTTTTGCTCAGGTCCCTCAATTTTAGCCAGAAAAGTGAATTTTAAATAAAAACTAATAAAAATATAATAAAAACTAACTAAAACATACTAAAAGCATACTAAAAACAATGCCAAAAAGCGTATAAATTATCCGCTCATCAGTCCTCTATTTTGCTTTCTGGAATTTTGTACTAGCGTGCCATGGCCAGTCCCTGGCGTGCCGTGCCCATACACTTGTGCTTGGACTTCTTCTCTGGACTTTAGTACTAGCGTGCCACGCCTAGCTCCTGGCGTGCCATGCTAGTGCATTTTTGTGGCGTTTTCTCCCAAGTGGCACGCCAGTTTCACACGCCCAGCTTCTTGTTTGTCTTCTCATTTTTTATGCCCTTTTTCACCTGAAATTCAGAACAACTCATCTCAAAGTAGCGTACCATAATATTCATCAAATAATGCATGAATTGTATTGATTAAATGAGATTTATGCTCTTTTATGGTCTTCTTTATGCAAGAAAGAAAGGTAGATAATGCAAGTCATCAGTGTCGTGTTGGAAAATATGGTGATTGAGGATTATGTTGGGGGTATGGGTCATAGGTATATAGTGGTGGAGGTGCATAACCAAAGTGAAATCCACCATATCCTTGGTTTGGGTATGAATATTGGGAAGGGTTTTGCTCATTGTAGTATAGAGGAGGTTGCTCCTTCCGAAGTTGATGCTCCAATCTTCTGATGTAATCAAAATTAAAGTTATCAAGCCCTACAAAATGATCACAATCATACTCCAAACCAAGAGGGTGATAACTCATAGAGAAAATTGAAAATAAAAACTAAATACATCAATTAACAAAAGAAACAAAATTCTAATTAATAGCAAAAACAATAAAACAACCCAAAAAGTATCTATTCACACTATTCACATATTTACAACAACCAAAGTCATAGCACTCATTGAACTAGCTCCTTGGCAACAACACCAAAAACTTGATAGATGAGAATTTGCATCGGTTTGGATTTTTCCACTTAAAATAACTTCCATTGCAAGTATAGACCAAACCGGCAACCAACTCCCACCATTAAAGTTTAAAATTTCTAACTCAAATTAACCGAGAGTAATCAAACACCGAGTCGTCTTCTCTAGGAACTACTGCCTAGGAGCGCAGAATTTTGGTTGTGGAAAGTAAATGGTGTTTTCAATAAAGAAGCAAACAATAAAGAGATATAAGAACGATCAAAATTACAATTAATAAACTAATAAAAGAACTAAAGAACTATGTATATAATATGAACAAGTAAGACTAAAAATTGATGGAAATGTGGTTCAAATCATAAATGGAGCCTTGACTTGGGATGAGTTATGGAATTCCTTCCTTGCCATAACCACAACTTTGATAATTATGATGGATTAATCTCACTAAGTCTACCCATAACATCGAAGAGTAAGTCAAGTGAGCATAATTGTTATTAATCCACAAATCCTTGCTAAATTACTAATTACCTTAGTATGTTACTAGCATTAGTGGAAACAATAACAACCAACAACCTAAGAATTATCAGTAAATATCGAATATTATGATTCTAGCATTTCGTAATTTCATTTTCCTAAACCAAAGGGTGGAAATCTACACCATAATCAAAATTGGCATTTCATCAAACACATAGTGGGCATAATCAATTAACATGGAAAAATTGGAAAAATGATAAAAACTATGAACCCCAAATGATCAAAATCAACACTAATAACTCAAAGAAACATATAACAACCAACAATCATCAAAATCATTAACTAGAAATCAAAATTGCAAAACTATGTATATATTTACAAAGGAAATTAAAGTAGAAGAAAGTGTAGAACAAGTAGTATAATAAAAGAGAAAATTAAAGAAATACTTACAATGGAAATTGCTAGAATCAAAGATCAAAACATGAACTATAAAATTCTACAAAATCCTAATTAAAAACCCTAAGAAACTTCATAGAAAAACCTAAACTAAACTAACCTAAAACTATCCTAAAAATTAACTAAGTGTATTGTTTGAAGTATGGTAGTGTATGATGTTGCTTGCCCCTTTATATATACTTCAGCACCTTAAAAAATGGCCCAAAAAGCCTTCAAAATCGTGAGCCACATGACTTTTTAATGAAGTCACGCGCTGGGACTTGTGCATACGCACAAGTGTGTGTGTACGCACACTTGCTGATTTTTCTCTTGTTCGTACGCACAGAGAGTTGTGCGCACGCACACATGGCTATGTGCTTCTCCATTGTTTTCTTCATGTTTTTTCCCAATTACATGCTTCTCCTCCACTCTTATCAAGCCATTCTAACCTATTATTCCTGAAATCACTCCTCAAAACTATCAAGGCATCGAATGGAATGAAAGTGGGATAAAATTGATTAAATTAAGCACAAAATAGCATGTTTTCATAGTTAAGCTGAATTTAGAGAGAAAATACAAAAGGTTGCTATTTAGGTAAATAAATGTAGGTTTATATGATGAAATCCACTCAAATCAATCCAAAATTTATCGTTAAATATGGACTCATCAGTCATGCATCCCCAACTCGAGTTATTCTGAATCATAAACCTAATCATAATCTTAATCATAATCATGCAACACCCACACTGGTGTTTATCTATGGGGGCGAGCTCATCCGGAACTTTCACAGTGTCCAATCACACTTACGACATAGGGTCAGTAGAGTATTGAGTCTCAACTTAGAGTACGTAGTGGCTAGCCACTACTTTCACCTAGGAAAACTCGTATCTCAGATAGTCATTCAATATTCATTCATAATCATTCCATAATAATTCATTATGATCATATCATCACTTATAAATCTCATAATTGCACTTTTCATACATCACTCAACACAACCCAGGGTAAGTGGGGCGAAACCACAACCCTTGCGAGGAGGTATGTTCTCATATATCCAGGAGGAACTAATGAGGGGATCCTAGCCTCCCACCATCTCGATGGAGGTTATTTTACATTACCAGGAGGAACAAAGAAGGGAATCCTCACCTTCCACCAACTCTCTAGGATCGCACTTTTGAGAAAGAGGACTCAATATAATACAATCATCCAAATTCATATATTCATTATTAGCCATATATCAATATTTATCATTGGCATCTCACTTATAACATAATCCATAACCAGCCATAAATCATTATCAAATATAGCCCTTCGGCTCACGGCATACACCGTACTTCTACCATCACCCTCAGCAACTCATAAAATCATCGTTAATCATAATTCATCATTAACTCTCCCCTTACGTCATGCTCAAGTTACCCCATTTCCTTGCTTATTCTTAATTACTAGGCATTCTATTAAGAATTAGAACTTAAAGGATGAAAATAGAGGTTTAGAAGTTTGAAATTCGGTTTTAAAAATACAAAAGTAATATTTGCTGAAAACAGGGTCACGTGTACGCGTGGGTCATGCGTACGCTTTAGCTCCAAAGAAATCCCTAGTCACGCGTACGTGTACGCGTGCATGTTAGCCCAGTATGCGTACGCATCACTCTTTCTCGTGCCCGCATGTAGACCAGGCAGAATCAACTGGTCGCGCATAAGATACACAAAATCCCCATGTCACGCGTACGCGTGGATGACGCGTACGCGTGGGCATGCAATTTTGCCCGTGTATGAGATGCATGTGTACGCATGTAATGCAGCAACACAAAAAAGCTACTAAGTTCCCATTTTTCAGTTTATGCACTGATAAACCCCCATTTGTAGGGTTTATCTTATGCTTCATTTAAGGGATTTTATGACCTTTTACCCACATTTATTCAAGGAAATAGCATGGTTTTGTGATTCTCCCTTAATTTGTGCTTAAGTGTGAAAACATGCTTTCTAGACCTTAAATTAGTTAATTTTAATTCACCTTTGATTCCACTAGATGCCTTGATTTGTTTGTTAAGTAATTTCATGTTGAAAAGGGCTAAGGAAGGATTAAAGGAGTGAAAGGAAAGCATACAAGGCGGAGAACATCATGAAAAGCCAAAGAATTGAACTCGCTCATGGACGTGCGCGCGCACTATGCGCTTACGCGCACATTGCGAAATGGCCCATGGACGCGTACGCGTGCTGTGCGCGTACGCATCGATGCTGATACTTTATTTTTAAGTGAATTCGCGCCCAGCAAATTCTCAGGAGTTGTGGGGCCCAATCCCAACCAACTTTGGCGCCAAAATGCTTTAAAAGACCAAGGATTGAAAGGGATTCCATCATTCACTCACTTTCACTCATTTACACACATTAGGATTAGTTTAGAAGTAGTTTTAGAGAGAAAAGCTCTCACTTCTCTCTAGAAATTAGGATTAGGATTAGGTTTAGTTCTTAGATCTAGATTTAGATTCATGCTTTCTTCTACTTTTGATTCTCCATTCTTGTTGTTACATTCATCTTCCTCTATTCTTTTTTTGTAATTTCCTTTATGTTGCTTCTATATTTTGTTGTAGATCTACTCTTGTTCCTTCTCTTTTCTTTCAATTCAATTTGAGGTAATTCATAATAATTGTGTTTCTTTTGATTGCTGTTGTTAATTCCTTACAATAATTATTGTTAGATTCTATTCTTGTTGTCAATTTGCTTTGTTTTTCTTTTGTACCTTCCAAGTGTTTGATGAAATGCTTGGTTGGATTTTAGTATAGATTTTGTTCCTCTTGGCCTAGGTAGAGTAATTAGTGACTCTTGTGTTATCTAATTCCTTTGTTGATTGATAATTAGAAGTTGCTAATTGATTTGAATGCCTCTAAAGCTAGTCTTTCCTTTAGGAGTTGATTAGGACTTGAGGAATCAAATTGATTCATCCACTTGATTTTCCTCCATGGTTAGAGGTTAACTAAGTGGGAGCAATGAACAATTTGTGGTCACAATTGAGGATGATAACTAGGATAGGACTTCTAGTTCTCATATCTTACCAAGAGCTTTGTTAGTTGTTAGTTTATTTTATTTGTCATTTATATTTCTTGTCTAAAATCTCAAAAACCCCAAAATAACTCATAACCAATAACAAGACACTTTATTGTAACTCCTAGGGAGAACGACCCGATGTTCAATACTTCGGTTTATAAATTTTAGGGGTATGTACTAGTGACAAACAACTTTTTGTATGAAAGGATTTTTAATTGGTTTAGAAACTATACTTGCAACGAGAATTCATTTGTGAAATTCTATACCATCAAAAATTCCAATCATCAAAATGGCGCCGTTGCCGGGGAATTGCGATGGTGTTATGTTATTGGTTATTGTACATATGTGAATAGTGTGAATAGGCTTGTATTTTGCTCGTTTTCTAGTTTTTGTTAGTTTTATTTTGTTTTTTCACTATGAATTCTCACTTTGGCTATGAGTTTGGCCCTAATTGTGTTGTAGGAAATGTGGATTTTAATGACAACATGTAT
Organism: Arachis hypogaea; assembly: GCF_003086295.3. NCBI lineage: Eukaryota > Viridiplantae > Streptophyta > Magnoliopsida > Fabales > Fabaceae > Arachis > Arachis hypogaea. The sequence goes on from NC_092036.1 coordinate 71,004,522, forward strand.
GAAAGATGGGAAAACCAAAGGTGGGAGGATCCATATGCATATGATCAATCCTCATGGCAACAACCTCCACCAATGCACTATGAAGAAGAGGCATTCTATGATGCATGTCCATCAAATTGCTATGGTGAATCTCCTTGTGACTTTCAAGAGCCACTACCATATGCCTATGAGCCACATCCTCAATATAACCATCAACCATACTCACAAGCCCCTTACCACCAAACACCTCCATATGACCCTAATCCATATCCTTCATACCAATGACCTTTTGAGCCATATGAACCATACATGGAACCATCCCAATATCACCACTTTCAAGAGCCAACTCCATACCATGACCAAGATGAACCACCTCCAATGCACACAAATTTTCAACCATAAGATGAATTTTACCTTTCACCACAACCTCACATGGAAGAATATTCATGTCTATCGATCCAAGAGCCATATGATCCTAATCATGATATCCAAGTGGAACAAGAGTCAAGGGATCATCTCAAGGAAGCATTGGATCAATTTCAAGCAACCATAGAGCATGTTGTGCAACAAGTGGAAAAAGTGGAGAATGTTGAACCACCACACCCTAATTATGATGAACCACCCTCTTATTTTGAACCTTTCCTCCAAAATAATGAACTCTCCCATCCACCCCAACCTCAAATGGACGACATCCTTGATGTTCTTGTGCAAGGACAAGAGGAGATGACAAGGGATGTGCAACAATTCATGACCGCCTTGGATGAGGTGGTACACCAATTAGCCTCCCAATGCTTGAACAACCAAAGAACTCCCATGGCTACATGTGGAGAATCCATGGAAGAGCATAGCATGAAAGAGCGATTGGAAACTCCGGTGGAGAATGAGGAATGTTATTTTGTGAGCAATTGGAGGGGCCTATGATCATCGAAGAAGAGGAAGAAGTGGTTGAAGATTTAGGAGATGCGGAACCTCCTTAGGAACCTAGAGTTGAAGAGAACCTCTCCAAGGTAATTGAATTTGATGTTGAGGAGGAGAGTGCATAACCTCCAAAACAATTGTTGAATGAAGACTTGGAGGGAATGAAGCAAGAATTGAGTTTCCTTGGTGATGAAGATCATGCATCCAATCTCCTTGGTGAAGAATCTTTTGAATTTAAAGAACCTTCTCCCAATGAATTTGAAAGTGATGTGGAGGTAGATTTCTCTCAACGTCCCATTTATGACTTGAGTGATGGAGAAGAGTTAAATGAAGTTGATGAATAAAGGATTGAGAATGAAGAAGTTTATGAAGAGGTGGAGATTGACAAGGAAGCAAACAAGGGAGTAGAGCTTGCAAGGACATTGGAGATACCTCTCCCCAAGCCACCACCATCCATTCTCTCATTCAAGTGGGTAAATTCCTTATACTTAAGCTTTATTATTCCCCTTGGATATGGTTTACTTGAGACAGATGGTCAACTTAGACATATTTCTGGCTTTAAGAGTAAAAGGGAGATGGTTAGTGGTTGGAAACATCATTCTAGGTTAATTATGGTTGTATGCTCAAAGCTTAATTGCAAGGTTTGGTATAGAGCTAGATTGTTTGGGTCTAGGATGTTGTTTGGTTTCTTAAATGAGAATTTGAAGGTTATGCCACCCAAATGGAATAATGATAATCAACTCAAAGATGGGTGTAGAAACAAGATATGGGATCCCGGCATACATGAGGATCAACTTTGGGACCCCATAGTCTATGAAGAACTCCATCAAAGCTTGGGAGAATTGAACTTGAAGAATGGAGCTCATTGAAAATGCAAGTGTTGGTGGATGTTCAAGGATGGCTTCAAGCACAAGCCACCTTGATGGAGCTCCCCATATGTCCAACTTAAGGACAATAAACAAAAGTGCTAGGTGGGAGACACCCCATCATGGTAAACTCTTTTCATTTTTCTCTTTTGTAAATAATGGTATAATTAGTTTAATTTCATGTTTTGTTTAGTTAGTTGAGTTTAATCGGTAGTATAATATGTTAAATAAGGTTTTAGGATGTTTTGGTAGCTATTTGGAGGTTTGGAATGCTTGGTTTGGTGCAAGAACTTCGAAAAAATTTTGAAAAACAGAGCACCATTCACGCGTACGCGTGCCCAAGCTTTTCGGCCATTCCATGCGTACGCGTACATGACGCGTCCGCGTGGATGCAGAAGTTCCACCCCCAGCCAATGATCCGAGAGTTGCGCCTGCACTGTGCAAACTTTGTGCCTGAGGCACAAACATCAACCCGCGCGTAAGCGCAATTTATGTGTGCGCGCCTCATCTCCGGTTCACCAGGCACACGTATGCTTGCCTTGCGCGTACGCGTTGCGCCCATTCCATTTCCATCCACCCGCGCGGCACGCGCGCGTATGCATGGATGCCCTTCCTTCACTACATTTCTTTTCTTCTCTTCTTTCCATTGCTTTCCTTCTCCTTTCTTCTTCCGTTCTTCTACCCCTAATCCAACACTCCCAAACACCATTGATAACCATTTATCTTAGTTAACTAATTAGTTAGTTTTAGTTAGTTTTCATTTCATTTTCTCTTTTTTATTGTAAGTGTTGGATTGTTATTCTTGTTTACCATTAATTGCTGCTGGAAAATAAAAAGATGTTATCTTAACATGATTATGTTTATAATCTTTGTTGGATTATATTGTAGAGGTTATATTTTGCTACTTGGTTTTGAGTTTTTTCATGCTTACCTTTTAAGAATACCAAGTGATGAGAATTGCCTTTGAGCTTGTAACTCTTCTTGAATTGCATGATTTGGCCACCATGTGATTTGAATCTTTTTCTTTGCCTAGGCAATCTCTTGATGGATGATGTTGTTCAATTACTTCAATGCATTGTATTTCATGATCATATGCATCCATAGGCTTTAGCTTGAATGCTCTCATGCTTCTTCAATGCTTGTTTTACCTTACAAGTTTACTTAAAGCATCTCAAGCATACTAGAATTAGTAAAGTGCATGCTTCTTTTGTGACATAGCTTTTTATGCTAATGTGTGTTCTGAAAGGCGCAATTTAGAACTCACACACTTATTTGTCATTAATGTCACACTAATTCACTCACTCAATTCTAATGATTAGTACCTCATTCCAATAATGTTTGCTTCCTTGCTTTTGTTTTCTCATCTTATGGTGTTATATTTTTATTTTTTTTGCATGATGAACCGCAAGCAAAAATGAAAATGGAAGCAAGATAAAGAACACGCAGTGACCGGTTGACCTACCAGCTGAAGGTAGCAATCCGAAGAGTCGCCGTACCCCCTTACTCATCTTTGAGTGCACCGAGGACGGTGCAAACTTTTAAGTGTGGGGAGGTCGTCCGATCGATTGGCGATTTTAGGTGACAAATTTCTAATCCCAACACTTTTGCATTTCATTCTAGGATTTTAGGATTTTTACTTGCATTTTCTTAATTTTGCATATGTATACACAATAAGCTTAGTCAAAATAATGAAAATTTTCAAGGATGTCTATCTATAGGGCACCAATTGATTTGCGTGAAAACTTTTCATAGAACTTGCTTGAATTATATATCTTGTGGATCATGTTTTTGAGCTAAGAACACAAGCTTGTGAGATTTGAGCCTAATGGTGTGGTTACATCTTATAACCACTTAGTTTTCCTTCTTGTGTGCATTATTCTCTTTCTATGATTGTAATCTTTGATTTGTTTGATTCTTTATGTCCATTACTTTGTGTATTCAGGCATTTATATGATTGAGGCCATCATTTCATTTAGCTCACTTACCCAAATAGCCTTACCTCTTATTATCCATTGTTAGCCAATTTGAGCCTACGATTAACCCACTTGTTCTTAATTTAGCACATTACAAGTCTTGAAGCGAAAAACAATAAATGTCCTTATTTGGATCTTTGATTTGCTTAGGCTAGAGTGTGTGTATCATTCAAGTGTGGGAATCTTGGGACATTGGGGGAATAAAAGGGTAGTTTTGTCTTTTTATTGAAATTATTAGGAATTGGGTACATGCTCATGTATTGATAAAATGTATAGACCTTATGCATTGATATTCTTGTATATAATTTGAAAGAAAGAAAAAAATGAGAAAAATGAAAGAAAAAAAAAGAAACAAAAAGAAGAGCATGGAAAAGAAAAAAAACAATAGAAAAAGTGATAAGCGGATATTTTCTACGCTTTTTGGGGGTAATTTCATGTAGTTTTTAGTATGCTTTAGTTAGTTTTTAGTATATTTTTACTAGTTTTTAGCCAAAAATCATATTTCTGGAATTTACTATGAGTTTGTGTGTTTTTCTGTGATTTCAGGTATTTTCTGGCTGAAATTGAGGGAGTTGAGCAAAAATCTGACTCAGGCTGAAAAAGGACTGCTGATGCTGTTGGATTCTGACCTCCCTGCCCTCGGAATAGAATTTTTTGGAGCTACAGGAGCCCAATTGGCGCGCTCTAAATTGGGTTGGAAAGTAGACATCCAGGGCTTTCCAGCAATATATAATAGTCCATACTTTGCGCGAAGATAAATGACGTAAACTGGCGTTTAACGCCAGTTCCATGTTGAATTCTGGCTTCAGCGCTAGAAACAGGTTGCAAGTGGAGTTAAACGCCAGAAACAGGTTACAACCTGGCGTTTAACTCCAGAAACAGCCCAGGCACGTGAGAAGCTCAAATCTCAGCCCCAGCAGACACCAAGTGGGCCCCAGAAGTGGATTTCTGCACCATCTATCTTAGTTTACTCATTTTCTGTAAACCTAGGTTACCAGTTTAGTATTTAAACAATATTTAGAGACTTATTTTCTATCTCATGACATTTTAGATCTGAACTTTGTACTTTTTGATGGCATGAGTCTCTAAACTCCATTGTTGGGGGTGAGGAGCTCTGTAGCGTCTCGATGAATTAATGCAATTATTTCTATTTTCCCTTCAAACGCGCTTGTTTCTATCTAGGATGTTCATTCACAATTTAATATGAAGAAGGTGACGATCCGTGACACTCATCACCATTCTCAACCCATGAATGTGTGCTTGACAAACACCTCCATTATACATTAGATTGAATAAGTATCTCTTAGATTCCTTAATCAGAATCTTCATGGTATAAGCTAGAATCCATTGGCAGCATCCTTGAGAATCCAAAAAGTCTAAACCTTGTCTGTGGTATTCCAAGTAGGATTCAGGGATTGGATGACTGTGATGAGCTTCAAACTCGCGAGTGTTGGGCGTAGTGACAGACGCAAAAGGATCAATGGATCCTATTCCGACATGATCGAGAACCGACAGATGATTAGCCGTGCTGTGACAGAGCATTTAGACCATTTTCACTGAGAGGATGGGAAGTAGCCATTGACAACGGTGATGCCCTACATACAGCTTGCCATAGAAGAAGCCTTGCATGTTTGAAAGTGAGAAAGCATTATGTTACAGGGATTCATAAGACAAAGCATCTCCAAAACCCCAACATATTCTCCATTACTGCATAACAATTACTTATTTTATGCACTTTCACTTTTTACAATTGAAACTAAAGAACCCTATTGGTATCCTGACTAAGATTAATAAGATAACCATAGCTTGCTTCAAGCCAACAATTTTCGTGGGATTCGACCCTTACTCACGTAAGGTATTACATGGACGACCCAGTGCACTTGCTGGTTAAGTTGTGCGGAATTACATATTGTGACAGTAATTTTCGTGTACCAAGTTTTTGGCGCCGTTGCTGGGGATTGTTTGAGTTTGAACAACTGACGATGAATCTTGTTGCTTAGATTAGGAAAAATTAGTCTTTTTGGTTTAGAGTCACTAGAATTGAATCTTTTATTATCCCTTTAAATTTTTTTTCAAAAATATTATTTTTCTTTATTAGTTTTTAGTTTTTCTGTGAGTTTAGTGTCCTGTTTTAAGTTTGGTGTCAATTGCATGTTTTTAAAAATTTATGCATTTTCGAAAATTCATGCATGTGTTCTTCATGATCTTCAAATTGTTCTTGTCAATTTTTCTTGTTTGATCTGTGGTTTGTCTTGTTTTGTGTCGTTTCTTGTTTTTCTTGTGCTTTTTCAAATTTTTAGTTTTCAAAAAATTTTTTTTATCACGTTAAATTCATAGCTCAGTTGGCTAGAGCGTTGGTTTATGTTCTTGGAAATTGGGTATCTTCTTTTTAAAACTTTTTCAAAAATAATTTTTCTTTGATTAAATATTGTGCCTATCTTTAAGTTTGGTGTTCTCTTGTTAATTTTCTTTAATTTTCAAAAATTTATTTTGGTTTTCCAAAAATTTTAAGTTTGGTGTTCTTTCTTTTGTTCTTATTATTCTTGTGAGTCTTCAAGGTGTTCTTGAGTCTTCTTTGTGTTTTGATCTTAAAATTTTTATGTTTGGTGTCCCTTGGTGTTTTTCCTCCAAAATTTTCGAAAAACAAGGAGCATTAAATCTAAAAATTTGAAGTCTTGTGTTTTTGTGTGTTTTTCTCTTTCATCATAAAATTCAAAAATAAAAAATATCTTTTCCTTTAATTTCTCATAATTTTCGAATTACTTGGGTTGACTTGGTCAAATTTTTTCAAATCATATCTTTTTCAAAAAATATCCTAACCACTTTCTCTCTCCTCACTTTTTCGATAATCTTCATAAAATATTTTCAAATTTTTTATTTTTTATTTTATTTTTTGATTTTTATTTTGGTTTTTATTTTATTCTATTTTATTATTTTGAAAATAATTTTTTTGATAATAAAATAAATAAAATAAATCCACATCATCTCCCTCTCTCCATCACATACCTAAGTGGAAATGAACAGTCCAGAAGGACTCTGGGGTCATATGCTAACCCCACTACTGCTTCATACGGGAGTAGTATCTGTATACCCTCCATCGGAGTCAGTAGCTTTGAGTTGAACCCTCAACTCATTATCATAGTGCAGCAAAGTTGCCAATATTCCGGTCTTCCACAAGAAGAACCTACAGAGTTTATGGCATAGTATTTACAAATTGCTGACACAGTACATGATAAGAAAGTAGATCAGGATGTCTACGGATTGTTACTGTTTCCATTTGCTGTAAAAGACCAAGCTAATAGGTGGTTAAATAACCAACCTAAGGACAGCATAAAGACATGGAAATAGCTGTCAGAAAAATTTTTGAATCACTATTTTACTCCAAAACGGATGACACAGCTAAGGCTGAGCAACCAAGGATTCAAACAAAGAGATAATGAATCCCTTTATGATGCCTGGGAGAGATACAGAGAGATGCTAATAAAATGCCCCTCTGAAATGTTTTCAGAGTGGGTACAGTTAGACATCTTTTATTATGGGCTTACAGAGAAAGCTCAGATTTCTCTAGACCACTCATCTGGTGGATCTATACACATGAGAAAGACAATTGAAGAAGCTCAAGAGCTCATTGATACAATTGCCAGAAATCAGCATCTGTACATAAGCAGTGGGTTCCTTCCATCAACGAAGAGGCTAAAACAGTAACTGCTGAACTCAGTCCTACAGATCAAGCAACTGAATTCAATCAGCAATTAGATTTTCTAACAAAACAATTAGCCGAATTCAAGGAGATATTGCAATAAACAAGAATGGCTAATATGAATATGGAAGTCCAGTTGAAGCAAGCAGAACAGCAGTTATCAAAACAAATTACAGAAGAGTGCCAAGCAGTTCAATTAAGAAGTGGGAAAATATTAAATACCTCAGTTCAAGGCAGCAGGAAGCCAAGAAATGAACAAACTGCTACCTAAAATCCCTCTGAGGATAGTCAGAGCCCATCGAGGAATAATTCTGGCGTTCAAACGCCAGAAAAGGGGTGGAAAGCTGGCGTTAAACACCCAACCCATGCTCAGTACTAGCGTTCAACGCCAGAAACAGGCAAGGAATTGGCATTGAACGCCCAAAGGAAGCACAGTTCTGGCGTTTAGACGCCAGAAATAGGTAAGGAGTTGGCGTCTAACGCCACTCCAGCTTCGACCCCTGGCATTCAAACGCCAGTGGAAGATCAGACACATACAAGTGCTGATAGCAACCCCTCTAAAAAGGCTTCTCAACCCACATCTGTAGGTAATAAACCTGCAGCAACTAAGGTTGAGGAATACAAAGCCAAAATGCCTTATCCTCAGAAACTCCGCCAAGCGGAATACGATAAGCAATTTGCCCGCTTTGCATACTATCTCAGGACTCTTGAAATAAAGATTCCGTTTGCAGAGGCACTTGAGCAAATACCCTCTTATGCTAAGTTCATGAAAGAGATCTTAAGTCATAAGAAGGATTGAAGGGAAATTGAAAAAATTGACCTCACTGAAGAATGCAGTGCAGTCATTCTGAAAAGCTTACTTGAGAAGCTTAAAGATCCCAGAAGCTTGACGATACCATGCACATTAGAGGGTACTTGTACCAAGCAAGCTTTATGTGATCTTGGGGCAAGTATCAACCTAATTCCTGCATCTACTATCAGAAAGCTTGGTTTAACTGAAGAAGTCAAACCAACCCGGATATGTCTCCAACTTGCTGATGGCTCCATTAAATACCCATCAGGTGTGATTGAAGACATGATTGTCAAGGTTAGTCCATTTGCCTTTTCCACTGACTTTGTGGTGCTGGAAATGGAGGAGCACAAGAGTGCAACTCTCATTCTAGGAAGACCTTTCCTAGCAACTGGACGAACCCTCATTGACGTCCAAAAAGAGGAAGTAACCCTGAAAGTCAATGAGGACGAGTTTAAGTTGAATGTTGTCAAAGCAATGCAGCATCCAGACACCCAAAATGACAGCATGAGCATTGATATTATTGACTCTCTGGTAAAAGAGGTCAATATGACTGAGAGTCTCAAATCAGAGCTAGAGGATACCTTTAAAGATGCTCAGCCTGATCTGAAGGAACCAGAGAGAATAATAGAACCTCTGAAAATCCCTCAGGAAGAGGAGAAACCTCCCAAACCCGAGCTCAAACCATTACTTCCATCCTTGAAATATACATTTCTGGGAGAAGGTGATACCTTTCTTGTAATCATAAGCTCTACATTAGAGCCACAGGAAGAGGAAGCAGTAATTCAAGTGCTAAGCACACACAAGACAGCTCTTGGGTGGTCCATCAGTGATCTTAAGGGCATTAGCCAGCAAGATGCATGCACAAGATCCTACTGGAGGGTGACGCTAAGCCAGTGATTCAACCACAGAGGCGGCTGAATCCAGCCATGAAGGAGGTGGTGCAGAAAGAGGTCACTAAATTACTATAGGCTGGGATTATTTATCCTATTTCTGATAGCCCCTGTGTAAGCCCTGTCCAAGTTGTCCCTCAGAAGGGTGGCATGACAGTGGTTCATAATGAAAAAAATGAATTGGTTCCTACAAGAATAGTTACAGGGTGGCGTATGTGTATTGATTATAGATGGCTCAATACAGCTACTAAAAAGGATCATTTTCCTTTACCATTCATAGACCAGATGCTAGAAAGACTAGCAGGTCATGAATACTACTGCTTCCTGGATAGATATTCAGGTTATAATCAAATTGTAGTAAACCCCCAGGATCAAGAGAAAATAGCATTCACATGTCCATCTAGAGTATTTGCATACATAAGGATGCCATTTAGTCTGTGCAATGCACCTGCAACCTTTCAAAGGTGCATGCTCTCTATTTTCTCTGATATGGTGGAAAAATTTCTAGAAGTCTTCATGGATGACTTTTCAGTATTTGGAGACTCATTCAGCTCCTGTCTTGACCATCTAGCACTTGCTCTAAAGAGGTGCCAATAGACTAACCTGGTTTTAAACTGGGAAAAATGTCACTTTATGGTGACTGAAGGAATTGTCCTTGGGCACAAAATTTTGAACAAGGGAATAGAGGTGGATCAAGCTAAGGTAGAGGTAATTGAAAAATTACCACCACCTACCAATGTTAAGGCAATCAGAAGCTTTCTAGGGCATGCAGGATTCTATGGGAGGTTTATAAAAGACTTTTCAAAAATTGCCAAACCTCTAAGTAATCTGCTAGCTGCTGACATGCCATTTATCTTTGATAAAGAGTGTCTGCAGGCGTTTGACACTCTGAAAGCTAAGTTGGTCACATCACCAGTCATCTCTGCACCAGACTGGACATTACAATTTGAACTGATGTGTGATGCCAATGACCACGCCATTGGTGCAGTGTTGGGGAAAAGACATGACAAGCTCCTGCATGTCATTTACTATGCCAGTCGTGTTTTAAATGACGCACAGAAGAACTACACAACCACAGAAAAAGAGTTACTTGCAGTGGTTTACACCATTGACAAGTTCAGATCTTATTTAGTAGGATCAAAAGTGATTGTGTACACTGACCATGCTGCTCTTAAATATCTACTCACAAAGCAAGATTCAAAACCCAGACTCATCAGATGGGTGTTGCTTCTACAAGAGTTGGATATAGAAATAAGAGCCAGAAAAGGGACAGAGAACCAAGTAGCAGATCACCTGTCCCGAATAGAACCAGTAGAAGGGGCGTCCCTCCCTCTTACTGAGATCTCTGAAAACTTTCCAGATGAGCAACTACAAGGTAGTGAGATTCATACCCAAGGAGTACAGTAGGCAGCAATCAAAAAAATTGATCACGGATGCAAAGTACTATCTTTGGGATGAACCATATCTCTTCAAGATATGTGCAGACGGAGTAATCCGTAGATGTGTGCCTAAGGAAGAAGCACAAAAGATCCTCTGGCACTGCCATGGATCACAGTATGGAGGACATTTTGTAAGTGAGCGAACAGCCACAAGAGTCCTCCAATGTGGCTTCTATTGGCCTACTCTCTATAAAGACTCCCGAGTGTTTGTACTTAATTATGACAGTTGCCAAAGATTTGGCAATCTGCCTCAGAGTTATGCCATGCCTCAACAAGAGATCTTTGAGATTGAGTTGTTTGATGGATGGGGCCTTTCCCACCATCATACTCAAACACTTATATTCTGGTGGTAGTGGATTATGTATCCAAATGGGTTGAAGCTATTGCAACACCCACTAATGATACTAAGACAGTGCTGAAATTCCTCCAAAAACACATCTTCAGCAGATTTGGTATCCCTAGAGTACTAATCAGTGATGGGGGCACTCATTTATGTAATAAACAGCTTTACTCTGCTTTGGTTCGGTATGGAGTTAGCCACAGGGTGGCCACTCCATATCATCCACAGACAAATGGGCAAACTGAAGTCTTTAATAGAGAACTTAAAAGAATCCTATAACGGACTGTGATTAACCGTAGAAGGGATTGGGCAAGAAGCTTGGATGATGCTCTGTGGGCATACAGAACAGCATTCAAGACTCCTATAGGAACTTCTCCATACCAGCTTGTGTATGGAAAAGCCTGTCACTTGCCAGTGGAACTGGAGCATAAGGCCTATTGGGCAACCAGATTCCTAAACCTTGATGCCAAGTTAGCTGGAGAAAAATGATTGCTCCAGTTAAATGAGCTAGAGGAATTCAGACTCAATGCTTTCGAAAATGCAAAAATTTACAAAGAGAAAGCAAAAAGATGGCATGATAAGAAGTTGTCATCCAGAGTCTTTGAGCCAGGGCAAAAAGTTCTGTTGTTTAATTCTAGGCTCAGATTATTCCCCGGGAAATTGAAATCCTGGTGGAGAGGTCCATATGTGATTACAAGTATGTCACTATATGGATACGTGGAGCTTCAGGATAATGATTCTAACTAAAAGTTCATTGTTAATGGACAGAGAGTCAAACATTATCTTGAAAGCAATTTTGAGCAAGAATGCTCAAAACTGAGACTTGATTAAAGCTTAGTAATAGTCTAGCTAAAGACAATAAAGAAGCGCTTGTCGGGAGGCAATCCAGCCATTAACAAAGCTTAATTGTTAATTAATTGTTTTTTACAGGTTTATGTCAATTATCTTCAAGGTAAAATAGCAATTGCTTGAGTTCACAGAGTTACAGAAAGATTCAGAGGATAAAACAGCAAAAAGGAAGCTCACTGGTGCGAAAAAGCCAGTAAGAGATGTTTTGGGCGTTGAACGCCCAAAAGAAGCATCTACAGGGCGTTCAACGCCAGTAAAGATAGCCATCTGGGTGTTAAACACTAGAAAGAAGCATCTTCTGGGCATTAAACGCCAGAAAGAAGCACCTTCTAGGCGTTGAATGCCAGATTTACAGCGTCCTGGGCATTCAGAAAAATGCCCAGTGACAAAGGAATTCTTTGCGTTTAACGCTAGCCAGAAGCAACAGCTGGGCATTAAACACCCAGGAGAAGCTACAGATGGGCGTTAAATGCCTAAAACATGCAGCGTCTGGGCGTTTAACGCCAGGATTGTGGGGAGGAGGTGAATTTGTTTTCAACTCAAATTTTTTCCATTTTTCACGTTTCAATTCATGATTTCTTGCATAAACATGTTACAAACTCCCATCTTTCAAACTTCAATTCCAAAAATTTTTAATCCTAATTTCTAAAATCCCTTTTCAACGATATCAAATGTATCTTAATTCATAAACACAAAATTTTTTTTAATCCTCTTCAACTTCTTTTCAAATCTTTTTAAATTCTTTTCAAATCTTTTCAAACTCATCATATTTTCTTCTCAAAATTCAGATTTATCTTTTTCAAATATCCTTCATAACTTTTTAGTTTTAAATTATATCTTCTTCCTATCATACTTATCTTTTACAAATCATATCTTCTATCTTATCTTTTTTTTCAAAATTTTCGAAAACCCACCCCCTCCCTTTAAATCCACATTCAGTTTCCCTCCTCTCATCAACCATTCGAAATTAGCTCTCCTTCTATCCCTTTCCTTTCCTTTCTTTTGCTTGAGGACAGGCAACCCTCTAAGTTTGGTGTGTTTATCCGTGATCACTAAGCCATACCCACTAAGATCATGGCTCCTAAGGGGAAGTAAACTACTCCAAGAGGCAAGAAAGAGAATATTCCAAAACCACTTTGGAATCAAGGGAAGTTCTTAACCAAAGAACATTCAGACCATTACTACAAAATAATGGGTCTAAGATCAGTGATCCCGGAAGTCAAATTCGATTTGAAAGAAGATGAATATCCAGAGTTCTAAGAGCAAATTCGAAACAGGAGCTGGAAAATCCTAGCTAATCCTGAAACAAAGGTGGGAAGAAAGATGGTTCAGGAGATTTACTCTATTCTGTGGCAAACAGACAGGCAGAGAATATCTGGAACTGCCCTCTATGACTATCGGACTTTGGTCAGAGTAAAGATTGTTCACATCCACCCTGACAAAATCAGGGAGATCTTTAAGCTACCTCAGCTGAAAGATGACCCAGACTCCTTTAATAGGAGAATCATGAGAACAGATAAGGGCTTGGACAAGATTTTAGAGGACATATGCCTCCCTGGAACCAAGTGGACAACCAGCACCAAGGGCGTCCCAAATCAACTCAAGAGAGAAGATCTCAAACCAGTCGTCAGAGGCTGGCTGGACTTTATTGGGCGTTCTATACTGCCCACTAGCAACTGCTCTGAAGTCACCATTAAAAGAGAAGTGATGATCCATTGCATTATGTTGGGAAGAGAAGTGGAAGTTCATCAACTGATTTTGTGTGAACTATACATAATTGCAAACAAGAACTCCAAAGATGCCAAATTGGCTTATCCAAGCTTAATCTCTATGCTATGTAAAGATGCTGGGGTGAAGATGGGAGTAACTGAGTATATCTCAGTTGAGTGATGAGAGAACTTTTGCGTGGTCTAGAATTCAGAAAAAATTCCCGTTGCAAGTATAGCTTCTAAACCAACAAAAGTCCTTTCATACAAACGTTTTGGTTGTCATAAGTAACAAACCCCTTTAAAATTGATAAACGAGTATTTAAACCTCGGGTCCTCTTCTCAAGGAATTGCAGGGAGGTATGTTCTTATTATTGGTTATGAAGATTGTAAATCAAGGTTTTGAAGTTTGGGCAATGGGCACAAGTATATTTAAATGACAAGTAAAATAAATTAACAATAATAAAATCTCTTGGCAAGGTATAAGAACTGGAAGTCCTATCCTAGTTATCCTTATTAATTGTGATAAGAATTGGATTTTTCTCCCACTTTGTTAACCTCTAACTATGAAGGTAAGTTAAGTGGATGAATTAATTCGAATCCTCAAGTCCCAGGCTTTCCTTGGGAAAAGTTAGAGTTATTGGATCTCGAATCAATTCTTGAAGAATTCCAATTTTCAATCAACAATGAGTTTGATAACTCTAGAGTCACCAATTATTTAACCAAAGCCAAAAGGGAAAATATCTAAATTAAATTAAAAGCATTCATATAAATAAAACAATCATAAACTGAAATAACTCAAATAACATTAATTAAGAAAATCAATCCAAACATAAATAGTTCATAAACTAAATTGGGAAAATATATAAAAGGAATATTGAACCTTTGATTGAAGAAGATGAAATCCTAATCCTAATCATAATCCTAAGAGAGAGTAGAGAACCTCTCTCTCTTAAAACTACATCTAAAACTAAAATTATGAATTATGAGAGCATGATGATGAATGGATGCATTCCCCCACTTTATAGCTGATGCATGGAAACTTGTCTCTCAACAAATTTCTCATCGGAAAGTATACCGAATTGTCGTCAAGTAATAACTCACTATAGAGTGAGGTCGAATCCCACAGAGATTAACAGATTAAGCAATCAATGGTTAATTGATTATCCTAGTTAGACGAATCATATTGGAGTCATAAGCAACAAGGAAATGTAAATGGCATAAAAGTAAAGAAAGCAATAAAGTGCAGAAAAGTAAAATGGCAAAAAAATTAAATGTAAGAACTAAAAATAGAATTAACATTGGGATCAAGAGATATTGCAATCCTCCGGATCAAGTTCATTCTCATCTCTTCCTCAATCAATGCATTTATTGATCTCCTTGGCAATCTTAAGTGATTGGATTCCAATTCCTTGGTAATCCAATCTCTCAAATCTTGATCAATAGCCAATTCCTTGGTCAATTGCTCATGAGAAGAGATGAAGTATGGTCACTGATTATACCACATACATTTCCCAAATCAAGTATTGGTAGGATTATAGTCACATATCCATTCAAACCCAAATTGGTCAAGCATGAGAAAGCATTTCTAGCATGATCTCTTCATTCCTCTTCCAAGGTCCTGAAGAGATCCAATTATGGAGAGTTTCTTTTCCAAGACAACTAACCAATTGAATTAAGATTGAAAGCTTTCTAGTAAAATCAAGAGAAAAGATAGAAGAAGAAGAATGAAAACTAATATTGATCCATTGAATCACAATAGAGCTCTCTAACCCAATGAAAAGAGTTAGTTGATCATTGCTCTACCAAAATAGAAAAGAAGAAAGTGCAGAAAAGTAAAGATGAAGATTAAATCTAACATTGAAACTTCCAAATTCATAAATGAAAAGTACAAAAAAAAGAAGAGAATGAAAAGTGTGTGAGGGGAGGGAGTCCGAAGACCCCTCTTCAATCCTCAATTTCCAGCCTCAGTCCAGGCCCACCTTCAAAGTAAAAACTAAAGCCTTTATATAGGCTCTCCTAAATTACAAAATGAAATTAAAAGTAAATTACAATTAAATGAAAATTCCTATTCTAGATGCTTCTTGTGGCCTTGATTGGTTGACACTTGTGGGCTTGCTTCCTTGAGGTTGGGTGGTCCAAGAGAAGTGAATCAAATTGAGGTCCAGGGTGACTTGGCTTTATTGCATTGGTGTTTTTTGGGCTTAAAAAATGCCTCTTGTTTGTGCTCCAATTTCATCTTTGGAAAGCTCTAAACGTCAGCTTTCTAACGCAACTGAAATCATCTCAATTGGATCTCTGTAACTCAAGTTATGCTCCTTTGAAGTGGACATGGTCGCTGGCATAGTCGCTAGCGTTAATGGAAAACGTGAGTCACGTTAACGCTAGCGACGAGCGTTAATGGAAAACGTGAGTCACAATAACGCTAGCTATCAAGGGCTCAAACTTAATGTCCACCCCATACTATTATATATTGTTGGAAAACTCTGGATGTCTACTTTCCAACGCTTCTGGAATCGCATCATTTGGAGCTCTACAGCTCGAGTTATACTTCTTGGAAGATGAAGAGGTCAGTTGGCCTTACTACAGGTTGATACCATGTTCATCTTTGCACTTTCGGGGCAGATTTTCTCCCTCAAATTTAGTGTCAACCATGTAGTGCCATATATGGTTGGAAAGCTCTAGAATCCTACTTTCCAATGCCGCTGGAATCACCTCATTTGGAGCTTTGTGGCTCAAGTTATGCGTGTTTGAAGAAGGCATGGTCAGGCTGCCAGGTGGGACTTTTGCCTACGTTAACTTCCACGTTAACTTAGTTAACGTAGAAGTTAACGTGGGTCTTTTTTTGCCTCGCCAACGTTAGTGGCACTCACCTTTTCCACTAACGTTGGCATCTCCCTTTCTTTCCCCGTTAACTACCACGTTAACTAAGTTAACGTGGCTGTTAACGTGGGTCTTTTTGCTTCGAAAACGTTAGTGGCGTTCACCTTTTCCACTAACGTTGGCATCTTCCTTTCCTTCCACGTTAACTACCACGTTAATGTAGTTAACATGGCTGTTAACGTGGGACTTCTTTGCTTCGAAAACGTTAGTGGCGTTCACCTTTTCCACTAACGTTGGCTTATACCCCTTTCTTCAAAGTTAATGCCACTAACTTTTCTCACTAACGTTGGGGCTTTCCTTCCTTCCACGTTAGTGCCCACGTTAGTGTAACTAACGTAGCCACTAACGTGGCTCTTCTCTTCTTCTTTTGGCCCGAAATCAATCAAACAAAGTGCATCAAAGTCTTGCTCTTGATCATGGGATCATGCATCATCCAATTTATCATTCAATTTATGCATAATTTTCATGAAATCATTCAAAATTCATAATGTTTGCTTGAATCATGGTATGATTGCATTTTCAACCAAATACTTGCTTATTTCCTAAGAAAATGCATGAAACCAACCGAAAGCATACAAAAATGGCTAGTAAAACTAGCCAAGATGCCCTGGCATCACAACACCAAACTTAAAGCTTGCTTGTCCCCAAGCAAGAAAAGAATTATGCACATTCTCTTTAATTAGAATATACTGAAGAATTGCTTATGATGCCTTAGTGGGTTAAGTGAATAAGTGACAGTGGGGTGAACTCTAATTTGTATGCTTATGCAAGGATTCCAGTGCTCATTAGTCCTCACATTTTGGAAGTCTTAGATCTTAGGACTTTCATTCAAATGATATTATGAAAATCTCTTTATAGATTGTAACCTTGAAGCAGCACTTATTTTCTAGCATTTTTCTTTCTTTGTGGAATTTGGCCTCGACTCTAGGTGTCATGTATCAAAGCGGCTGATAAACCACTATTTTATAGTTTATATTGTGTTTAATTGTGTCGTTTTGTCGTGATCCTTACCCACTTATTCATCAATTTAGCATGCATTTAGATTTCCTTCCTGAATTTATTACATGTTTGAAAATTGCTTCCTAGAGACTTTAATTATTTAATTTTAATTCTCCTTTATTCCATTCGATGCCGTAATCTGTGTGTCAAGAGTTTCAGGCTTTATAGGGCATGAATGAGACGGAGATTGGAGAGGAGGCTAGCAAAAATGGAAGGAACACAAGAGTTTGAGGAGATAACCAGCGAAAAGTGACGCGGTCGCATGGCTCACGTGACCGCGCGAAGGAGCGCAAATCGCAGTGACGCGGCCGCATGGCTTGCGCGGCCACGCGGATTGGAAAGCACAAGCAACGCGGTAGCGTGGACGACGCGAATGCGTGAAGAGGAAAAGCGCCAGCGACGCGTCCGCATGGACGACGCGATCGCGTGACATGCGCGATCTGCATAAACTGCATAATCTGAAACCAGCGATTTTGGACCCTATTTCGGCCCAGTTTTCGGCCCAGAACAGCAGACTAGAGTCAGAGAATATGCAGAAATAACGGAGAAAACATTCATTGAGTAGTTTAGATCTAGTTTTTCACTCTCTTAGGTTTTTCTCTCTAGTTTTTAGAATTTTAATTTTCAATTGATCTTAGCATTGGAACATTGAGAAGATTATTTTCCTCATCAAGACTTCATCACTCTAGTTTGTTCTCTTAACTTGGTTTTATTCTTCCATGTTCTTTGTTATATTCAATTTTGTCATTCAGATATTTTTATGATTAATTAATGCAAGGATTATTTCTTTTTAATTTAAATTCCATTCCAATAATCATGTCTTCTTTTAATTCCCTTTCATGTGCCATGGATTCATTATTTACAATGCGTGAGTAGTTTCATTACTTGATGGGGAGTTGATTAAAAGGAACTCTTGAGTTGGAAGGATTGAAAGAAAAATTTGTAATTGGGTTAAATGTTGGATTGCTATCCTGTCATCGACGCCAATCCCTTTGAACTAAGTGGGTTACAAATTGTGAACAGATCTGGCATTTCCACTTGTTTGACTTTCTCTTATCTAGTAAGGGATAACCAAACAGAACAACTATTAACTATAAATTAATCTTACAATCACACCATCAATGATAGAGATTCTAACCAATCAATTCCCAGTCAAGGCCTCTTATTTTTATTATTTAAAATTCCTCAATTTAAATCCCAATTTACTTAGCTAAACTCTTTTTGGAATATCTGATTAATAAAACGGCACATTTTTCTACAACTCGTTGGGAGACGACCTGGGACTTAAAACTCCCAGTAATTTTAATTTAAACTTTCAGTGACATATTTCTAAATTGATAGGCAGATTTTCGGTGAGTTAAGAACTATACTTGCAACGTAACCATTTTAATAAATTTTTAATTCACCAGCTTCTACAATCCATCAATTTTTGGCGCCGTTGCCGGGGAGTTGCAATAGAGTGCTTATTTTATTAATTAGAATTTATTTATTTGCATTTTCTTTAATTTTGCTACTATGATCTGCGTGTTTCTTCTGTCAAATGACACGTTCACTTCCTGATCCGCGCTTGCTAGTATTCGATCCTGAAATTGAAAGAACAATTTCACGAATAAGGCGAGAACAGCGTAGGTTAGTCCACTCTGAGGGCGGATCTGAAAGTGAATCTGAGGAAGAAACTAGCCCCCGTTCTACTGATTCGGTTGCTTTACGTGCAGAAAACATGGCAGCTAGAAACATTACCATTCAGGAGGAAGGAGCTCCTGATTTTACACTGCAACCGTTTCAAGCGCATCATCCAGCGGTAGCTACGGATTTTGAAATAAAGACCGCACTGCTAAATTTGATGCCGAAGTTTCATGGCCTACCTATTCAAGAGCCTATCAAGCACTTGAGAGATTTCCAGGCAGCCTGTTCTACTGTCAAGCATGATGGCGCTGATGAAACTTCAATTCTGCTGAAAGCTTTTCCGTTCTCTCTTGAGGGAAAAGCAAGAGAGTGGTACTACACTCAACCTCTAGCAAACGTATCCAACTGGGATACACTCAGAAAGGAGTTCCTGGAGAAATTCTTCCCATCTGAAGTTACTGATAAACTGAGGAAGGATATCTCTACAATTGTTCAGGATGACAATGAGACTCTCTTTGAATACTGGGAATGCTTCAATAATCTTCTGGAAGCATGCCCCCACCACATGATTGACAAGATCGTGCTACTCAGCTATGTCACACAAGGTATGAGGCCCTAAGATCAGACCACATTGGAAAGTGCCAGCAATGGGTCTATGAAGAAGTACAAGACCACTAATGAAGCTTGGCAATTGATCAGTGATTTAGCTGAATCTACTCGGAACCACAGACAGAAGCAAGGCCGTTCAAGGGCCGTTGCAGAAGTATCTTCTGGCATAGAGACTGCTGCTCTAAATCGAAGCATCTGTGAAATGACCAACCTGCTGAAGCAAATGCAATTAAATCAACAAGCTCCGCAAACTCAACCGCAGCAAAACCAACAACTAGTTCCACAAAGAATTTGCAGAATTTGTGTTGATTACAGCCATTACACTGATGAATGCCCGCAGCTCCAACAAGAAGACAACATGGTGGCATCCACTCACAACTTCTATGACCGCCCCAACCAAGGGTACAATCAAAGTGGAAATAATAACCATGGATGGCAGGACAATTCAAACCAGAATTGGAGGGATAACAATAATAGGGGAGGCAGAGATAATCAGGGAAATCAGAAGTGGAATAATTATAACAACAGGCAGCAAAATCAACCATACCGAGCACCTCACCTGAGACAAAACCAAGGACCACTGAACAATCAGCAGCAAACCTCTCAATTTACTCATTCTTCTGTATCTTCTAATGAAGAATTATTACAAGCTTTTGAGAAAAGACAACTGGCCATGGAAAATACCATCGTGAATAGTATTAACGCCAGTCTGAATGGTTTCACCTCTACTCTGCAAGCTTTTATGACACAACTTGGTTCAGCACAAAATTCCAGTAACCAACCTTCAAGCACCACTAGAATCCCCTCTCAACCATTACCCAATCCAAAGGGAGGCATTAATGCCATCACCCTGAGGTCCAGAACCACACTGCAGGAGAGGAATCAGGAGGACCCACGCTCACCAGAATACGCCTCAGCTGAAGAGGTGGTAGAAATCGAAGATGTTGAAGAGGAAGAGGATATACAGGACATAGCTGAAGAAGAGATAGATCAACCACAGGAAGAGGCACAAAAAGGTGCAGGCACCACAGAAAACACTACTCCCATTCCATTTCCATAACTTGCAAGGAAGCTAAGGAAGCAGCTGGAACCTGATCCTAAAATGGTGGAAATATTCAAAAAGGTTGAGGTAACTGTTCCCCTTTTTGATGTTATTCAGCAGGTACCTAAATATGCAAAGTTTTTAAAAGACTTATCTATCCATAAAGATAAAATTACTGAATTAGAAACTAATCCTTTAGGTAGTTCTATATCTGCTTTAATGGGAGGATTACCTGAAAAATGTAGTGATCCAGGTCCTTGCATAGTTAGTTGTACTATTGGTGGTGTAGTAATTTATGATTGCATGTGTGATTTAGGAGCATGTGTCAGTATAATGCCTTTGTCTATATATGATGTTTTAAGGCTCCCTCCCTTAAAAAGGTCGGCAGCTCGTTTTGTGTTAGCAGATAAAAGCATTATTACAGTTGCTGGAGTTGCTGAAGATGTTTTGGTGAACATTAAAGGGCTCACATTTCCCACTGATTTTTATATCTTGGAGATGCCCCATAATGATTCAGATAAGCCATCATCAATCCTACTTGGAAGACCATTCCTGAAGACATCAAAATTCAAATTGGATGCTTTTTCAGGGACATACTCCTTTGAAATAGATGACCGCATAGTAATCTTTAATCTGAATGGAGTCATTGACAACCCCCAGAAGATCGTTCTATCTTCCAGTGTGATGTCATAGACGAAAGTGTGGCTGAAGTTCAAAAGGAAGAGTTTGAAGAGAGGCACACTGGACAAGGTCCAAGTGTGGGGACCCTCTTAACTGACAATGAGGACACTTCGCCATTTTCACAAGCCCCAGATAACCCAGAGCCTGTCCATAATCAAAAGTTAGAATTGAAACCTCTCCCTCCACATCTCAAATATGCTTACCTTGAGGATGAGCAGAAGCTTCCGGTTATTATTGCAAGAGAACTGACTTCTCAACAAGAAGAACAGCTACTTGATGTGTTGAGGAAGCATAAGAAGGCAATAGTGTGGAGTTTGGCAGACATAGTGGGAATCAACCCTCAAATATGTGAGCACAGAATATTTTTAGATGAGGGAGCAAGACCTGTCCGTCAACCACAAAGAAAATTGAATCCTACCATCTTGGAAGTTGTCAAAAATGAAGTGACCAGACTATTGGAGGCCGGTATCATATATCCCATTTCAGACAGTGAATGGGTAAGCCCAGTGCAAGTGGTGCCCAAGAAGTCCGGAGTCACTACAGTGAAAAATGAGCATGGAGAGCTCATAGCAACTAGAGTTCAGAATGTTTGGAGAGTCTGCATTGATTACAGGCGTCTCAACCAAGCTACTTGTAAGGATCACTATCCACTTCTATTCATTGATCAAATGCTGGATCGCCTGTCAGGTAAATCACATTATTGCTTTTTAGATGGTTACACAGGTTATTTCCAGATTCATATAGCTCCTGAGGATCAGGAAAAGACTACTTTTACATGTCCTTTTGGAACCTATGCTTATAAAAGAATGCCCTTTGGCTTTGTGCAATGCACTAGCTACTTTCCAAAGGTGCATGATGAATCTTTTCTCTGATCTTATTGAGGACTGTATGGAAGTTTTTATGGACGATTTTAGCGTTTATGGTGATTCTTTTAACCTTTGCTTATATGGATTATCTGGAGTATTAGATAGATGTATTAATACAAACCTTGTATTGAATTTCGAAAAATGCCACTTTATGGTAAAGCAAGGGATTGTATTGGGACATGTGGTATCTAATAATGGCATTTCTGTAGACCCAGCAAAGGTGAATGTTATTTCTAGTCTACCTTACCCCTCTTCTGTGAGGGAAGTCCGTTCGTTCCTTGGCCATGCAGGTTTCTACAGGAGATTTATTAATGATTGCAAACAAGCATTTGATAAGCTAAAGACTGCTCTAACTCAAGCTCCAATTGTGAGAGGACCCGATTGGAACCAGCCATTTGAAATCATGTGCAATGCTTCCAACCATGCAGTAGGAGCATTGGCTCAGCGTGAAGGTAAAAATCCTTTTGTTATTGCCTATGCGTCTAAGACTTTAGACACTGCCCAGTCCAATTATACCACTACTGAGAAAGAGCTACTTGCTATTGTTTTTGCTCTGGATAAATTCCGGGCTTATTTACTTGGTACTAGAGTAGTAGTGTATTCGGACCATGCAGCTCTAAAGTATCTATTGGCTAAAAAGGAATCCAAACCAAGACTTATACATTGGATACTGCTGTTACAAGAGTTTGATTTAGAAATCAAGGATAGGAGTGGTACTCAAAATTTAGTTGCAGACCACTTGAGTCGCCTTGAACATATTAAGGATGATTCTACTCCTATAGATGATAATTTTCCTTTTGACAACCTGCAAGCAGTATCTGAAGTAGTCCCTTGGTATGCACCTATTGCTAATTATTTAGTTAGTCGCACATTTCCTCCACATTTTTCTAAACATCAAAGAGACAAGCTGAAAAGCGAGTCTAAATATTATATATGGGATGACCCATATTTATGGAGATGTGGCGCTGACCAGATAATTAGACGTTGTGTACCTCAATCAGAATTCCAATCCATTTTAGAGGCCTGTCACTCATCTGAGAGTGGAGGACATTTTGGCCCTCAACGAATAGCTAGAAAGATCTTAGACTGTGGATTCTGGTGGCCTACTCTTTTTAGAGATGCTGCTGAGTTTTGTAAATCTTGTCACCCATGCCAGAAATTTGGTAACATATCTAAGAGGGATGAGATGCCTCAACAATATATGCTTTTCTGTGAAATTTTTGATGTTTGGGGCATTGACTTCATGGGTCCATTTCCAAATTCTAGCGGATATTTTGATATATTGTTAGCTGTAGATTATGTTTCCAAATGGGTGGAAGCAATTCCTACCCGCACTGATGATGCTAACACTGTTGTTTCCTTTGTGAGAAACCATATTATATGCCGCTTTGGATCACCACGAGCGATCGTGAGCGATCAAGGAACCCATTTTTGTAACAGGAGACTAACAGGATTGATGAAGAAGCATGGGATAATCCATAAAGTTGCAACAGCTTACCATCCCCAAACTAATGGGCAAGCCAAGGTGTCAAACAGAGAAATTAAACGTATCTTGCAAAAGATAGTAAAGCCTCACAGAAAAGACTGGAGCACCAGACTACAAGATGCACTGTGGGCATATAGAACAGCATACAAGACACCCATTGGGATGAGTCCCTTCCGCTTAGTTTATGGAAAAGCTTGTCATCTCCCAGTTGAAATCGAACATAGAGCCTTCTGGGCAGTTAAAGAGTGCAACATGGGGATTGAGACTGCTGGAGCGGAAAGAAAGTTGCAACTGCAGGAACTGGAGAACCTTCACCTAGAAGCTTACGAGAACTCCAGAATATACAAGGAAAAGATGAAAGCTGTGCATAATCAAAACATCAAGAAGAGAGAGTTCCAACCTGGAGATTTTGTTATCCTTTACAAATCTCGACTGAGGCTCATTCCCGGCAAGTTGAGATCAAAATGGGAAGGTCCATACAGAATAGAGAAGGCTGAACCGTACGGAGTTTATCACCTAAGCCATCCTTCAAGTTTTGAACTTATTAAGGTTAATGGACACCGTCTGAAGCTATACCATGGTGAGAAGGTGCAGAAGAGCAAGGAGCTTGAGATCTTCCGCCTGGAAGATCCCTACATAGCAACAGATTGAGCTAGTGGAGCGTCCAACTTACGGACGTTAAAGCAAAGTGCTTGGTGGGAGACAACCCACCGCGGTATGATCGTTCTTTTCTTCACTTTTAGTTTTTCTTCTTTAAATAACTCTTCTCTTTATTAGTGCTTTCGTGCCCTTTCAATTACATGTCTTTATCTTTCTTAAAAAAAAAAAAATCGCCGCGCGATGCGATCGCACAAACGACGCGTCCGCGTGGCAGGGGGAGTAAAGAAAAATAAAAATGAACAGAAAGTTACGCAGGAGCAGCGCTGGAGTCGTGCCAAAGACACAATTTACTCCACGCGACCGCGTCGCATGGAAATCATGGCCTCCCACGCGACCGCGTACTCCACGCGGCCGCGTGCCCTGCATTTTCGACGTAAAAGGGTGCACAATACTATATTGTGCGAGAGTGGTGCTGGATTAGTGCTGGAAGCACAATCCTGGTCACGCGACCGCGCTGCCAACGCGGCCACGTCAATTAACTTCTGATGCACACTCACGCGATCGCATTACCCACGCGATCGCGTCACCTTAATTTGGCAATTGAATTATATTGAACAGAGAGTTGTGCTGGAGCGAGGCTGCACTCGCGCCAGCAGCACAATGTAGGTCACGCGACCGCGTGACCGATGCGATCGCGCCCCCCTTCCTAACGCGCATCCACGCGAATGCGTGCCTTCCGCGGCCGCGTCGCATGCGCCGCACAGCTCAACCCAATAAGCCAACTTATCTTATCTTTCTTTTCTCCAAACCCTACTTTTTCTTTTCCCCCCTTCTTTCTTCCTTTTCCCTTTCCCCTTCTACCTCACCTTTTACTTTCTCTCTCTCTCACCACCATTAACAAGGTTTTACCTTCTTCTTCCTTCTTCTCTTTTCTATCATTCTTATTATAGTATGTATATATATTATTATTTTCTTTTTCTTTTCTTTTTCTTTTCAAATCTTTATTTTTCCTTCTTCTTCTTTTTCTTTTACATGGTGTTAGAAACCTTTTGAGTCATCATTCCTCATTATATGCTTGTGGATTATTGCAAATTGTTTGACAATTATTTTTCTCCTATTTAAGGGATTGCTTGCATGTTCAATTTCATACTTTTTTATATCTTGTTTACCATGCATGCCATGTATTTGTGAAAAAGCCCATATAGCACTTTGCACTTTTCTATATTACTTTACTCTACTCTGCAATGCTTGCTTTTCACAAATTCCCTTTCATATTTTATTATTTAAATTTCATTGTCAATACAAACGTGAAAGTTAGTTTGTTACAAATGGTAACCTAACTTGGACATTGAATGTTTGATATATGCTACTCATGCCTTTGCCTGCATGCCAAAAAACCTCTTGCATTCCATTGTCCTACATGCACTTGCTATATTTCCATTGATGAGCTTTTCACATGTAATCCGGACCATGTGTTCATGCTATTTATATTTATTGTGCATTGACTATCACTTACAATACCCTCTTCCTTGCTCTATCTCTATGAATTTAATTTTCTTTCTCTTTCCTTCTTTCAGGATGGCCACCAAGAAAGGACAAGAGAAAGCTACTTCCAAACCATTAGCAAGAAGAGGAACTAAAAGAGCATTAGTGGCAGAGCCTTCTTCAACCGCAATCAAGCCCTCAACAAAAAGAGTTAAGAGGATAATAAAGGTTGACGACAAAGAGAAAGCCTTTCCACCCCATTTCATGTTCTTGATACTCCCATCCACTATGAGCATAGTAAAGTAAATCATTCTGTGGTGGTTGAGAGTTTTCCATGAAGTTTGATTGACCAAAGGATGATCTATACTCCATTTTTCTACAAAATACTCTGTATCAAATAATAATCACCCAGATAAAAGAGATTTGGAATTCCCCTTGTCATAGATGAGGAAATTCCCAGTGAGGCAATATCACAAACAGTTGGTTAGCAAAAGAAAATAAAGAAACAAAAGAAAACAAAGACAAAAGAAAAGTGTCTAATCTAGTAAATCAATCAACCGGTAGTTTGTTAATCACAATTAATCCCCGGCAACGGCGCCATAAACTTGATGCATGGAAACTTGTCTCTCAACAAATTTCCCTTTGGCAAGTATACCGAATTGTCATCAAGTAATAACTCACTATATAGTGAGGTCGAATCCCACATAGATTAACGGATTAAGCAATCAATGGTTAATTGATTATCCTAGTTAGACGAATCATATTGGAGTGATAAGCAACAAGGAAATGTAAATGGCATAAAAGTAAAGAAAGTAATAAAGTGCAGAAAAGTAAAATGGCAAAAAAAGTAAATGTAAGAACTAAAAATAGAATTAACATTGGGATCAAGAGATATTGCAATCCTCCGGATCAAGTTCATTCTCATCTCTTCCTCAATCAATGCATTCATTGATCTCCTTGGCAATCTTAAGTGATTGGATTCCAATTTCTTGGTAATCCAATCTCTCAAATCTTGATCAATAGCCAATTCCTTGGTCAATTGTTCATGAGAAGAGATGAAGTATGGAAAATGTGAGTCACAATAACGCTAGCGATCAAGGGCTCAAACCTAATGGCCACCCCAAACTATTATATATTGTTGGAAAGCTCTGGATGTCTACTTTCCAACGCCTCTAAAAGCACATCATTTGGAGCTTTACAGCTCGAGTTATACTTCTCGGAAGATGAAGAGGTCAGTTGGCCTTACTACAGGTTGATACCATGTTCATTTTTGCACTTTCGGTGCAGGTTTTCTCCCTCAAATTTAGTGTCAACCATGTAGTGACATATATGCTTGGAAAGCTCTAGAATCCTACTTTCCAATGCTGCTGGAATCACCTCATTTGGAGCTTTGTGGCTCAAGTTATGCGTGTTTGAAGAAGGCATGGTCAGGCTGCCAAGTGGGACTTTTGCCTATGTTAACTTCCACGTTAACTTAGTTAACGTAGAAGTTAACGTGGGTCTTTTTTTGCCTCGCCAACTTTAGTGGCACTCACCTTTTCCGCTAACGTTGGCATCTCCCTTTCTTTCCACGTTAACTACCACGTTAACTAAGTTAACGTGGCTGTTAACGTGGGTCTTTTTGCTTCGAAAACGTTAGTGGCGTTCACCTTTTCCACTAACGTTGGCATCTTCCTTTCCTTCCACATTAACTACCACGTTAATGTAGTTAATGTGGCTGTTAACGTGGGTCTTCTTTGCTTCGAAAACGTTAGTGGCGTTCACCTTTTCCACTAACGTTGGCTTATACCCCTTTCTTCAAAGTTAATGCCACTAACTTTTCTCACTAACGTTGGGGCTTTTCTTCCTTCCACGTTAGTGCCCACGTTAGTGTAACTAACGTAGCCACTAACGTGGCTCTTCTCTTCTTCTTTTGGCCTAAAATCAATCAAAAAAAGTGCATTAAAGCCTTGCTCTTAATCATGTGATCATGCATCATCCAATTTATCGTTCAATTTATGCATAATTCTCATGAAATCATTCAAAATTCACAATGTTTGCTTGAATAATGGTATGATTGCATTTTCAACCAAATACTTGCTTATTTCCTAATAAAATGCATGAAATTAACCGAAAGCATACAAAAAATGGCTAGTAAAACTAGCCAAGATGCCCTGGAAGTTCGCAGATGCAATGCATCCGCATAGATCACGTGTTCGCATTGCCTGGTGTCAGGGAAATTATGGTATGTTATATATCAAATCGAAGCCCCGGACGTTAGCTTTCCAACACAACTGGAACCGCATCGTTTGGATCTGTGTAGCTAAAGTTATAGCCGTTTGAGTGCAAAGAGGTCAGGCTGGACAGCTTAACAACTTCTTCAACTTCTTGTATTCCTTCCACTTTTGCATGGTTCCTTTCTATCCTCCAAGCCATTCCTGCCCTATAATGTCTGAAAACACTTAACACACATATCAAGGCATCTAATGGTAATAAGAGAGGATTAATAATAAGCAAATATAAGATCAAAGAAGCATGTTTTCAATCATAGCACAAAATTAGGAAGGAAAATGTAAAACATGCGAATTGTATGAATAAGTGAGTAAAGAGTTGATAAAAACCACTCAATTGAGCATAAGATAAACCATAAAATAGTGGTTTATCAACCTCCCCACACTTAAACAATAGCATGTCCTCATGCTAAGCTCAAGAGAAACTATAAAGAGATGAAGAGGAATGATAAAATGTATGAGATGCAACCTATGAATGCAACTAAATGCAAAATGTTTCTACCTACTTGGTTAAAAATAAATAAGTTCTCCAAGACAAACATAAATCAGATTTCACTAATTCAAATCATACAGTGAAAACAAGTAAACTTGTAAGAAGATAGCTCATGAAAGCAGGGCACATAGAATCAAGCATTGAACCATCACTGGTAGTGTATATGCGCTCAAATCTCTCAAGTGTCTAGGGTCAATCTCTCTACTATTCTCTAATCATGCTTTCTAAAACTTTGTTCTTCTTCTAAACAATCAACAAATATTTAGTATACTAATGCAAACATCATGAGGTCTTTTCAGGGTTGTAATGGGGCCGAGGTAAAGGTAGGGATATATATATATATATAAGGCTAAGTGAGCTAATTAAGTGAATCCTTGATTAGTCTAAGATCTCACCTAACATACATACTTTGTAAAGCAAAGCTTCTTTACCTATTCTCCCATATTTTTCCCACTTTTGATGTTACATGCTCATGCATTAGTTTTAATTTTGTCCCATGTGCATTGCTTTATTTTGCATTTGGGGAATTCTTTTGTATCCCCTTTATTCAAATACTGAATTATATTTTTTTATATATTTTTTTAATGCACATGGTAATTCAATTATTTTGATTTCACATGAGCATGCTTCCCAAAGATTTTATTTTGAATTATTTCATTCTTTTCAACTTCCCACCTTTGTTTTTATCATCCATGTTCCCAATAGGTTTCCCACACTTAAACAATTACACAATTTTTATCTTAAGCTAACAAAGGATTCAACTTGGGATTGTAAATTTGTTTTGCTGCTTAAGGCTAGTGTTGTGGTTTATAGAATAAGAGGGAATTAGAGGCTCAAGTGGGCTAACAAGGGTGATGTAAAAGGTAGGCTGATTTTGGGATAAGTGAGCTAGAATCAAACAATGGCCTCAATCATATGAAAGCATGTAAATATATTAAATATTGGACATATGGAATGGAACAAAGCAAAGATTACAATTATAGAGAAGAAAACACACAAGAATAAAAATTTATGGTTAAATAATGTAACCATGTAAATAAGCTCAAAATCTCACAGGTTGTGTGTTCTTTGGCTCAAAAACCATGTTCCAAATACAACTTCAAACAAATTTAACACAAAAATTTTCAATTTAAATTAGTGAAATTTTTCAAAAATAGGATCTTAAAAAGAAACTTATTATTTTAACCAAGCAGTAGCTAAATGCATAAAATCAACAAACATGCAATTAAACATGCAAATGCAATAATGAACAAACAAAGAAAATAAAACAATGGTGTTGAAAAGAAGAAAATAGCTAACCCATGGAGATCGGTATTGAACTCCCCACACTTAAAGATTGCACCGTCCTCGGTGCATGCTAAGATATACAAGTGGACGGGTTGCTTCAACTGGGGCTCTTTTTGTTCCTTTCCTTGCTGGTGATTTGGGAGTAGCTTTCTCTTTACCCTTCTTGGTGGCCATCCTGAAAAGGGAAAAAGAAAGTAACGTTTAGAGCTAAGGGTTAGAGCAAGGAAGATAGCGGGAAAGGTGGTAATCAATGCACAATAAAGAAGAATGACGTTAACACACGCTCATGAGTACATGTGAAAAGTCACCAATGGAAAATAGCTAGTGCATATGATAACAAGTGAATGCAAGGTGTTTATTGGCATGCTGGCAAAGGCATGAGTAGCATAGATAAAGCATTCAATGTCCAAGTTAGATTACCAAGTCTTTCAAACTAACAACATGTTTGTAATAACAATTATATTTAATTAATAAAATATAAAAAGGGTTTTGTGAAAAGCAAGCATTTATAGTAGTAGATTAAAAGAAATCTTAAAAATAGTGCACAATGCCATACGGGCGTTTTCACAAACACATAGCATGCATGGTAAATAAGCTATTTGAAAGTATTAAATTGAACATGCAAGCAACCCTTTAAAAAGTAATATATAATTGTCAAATAATCCACAAAAATATAGAAAAAACAATGACCCAAATAAAATTCCAACACCAAATGAAAATAATGCAATGAAGGAAGGTATGCAATTAAGTAATAGAAAATGAAAGATAAGAAGAATGAGAAGGGAAAGAAAGGAAGAAGAAGTAAGTAAGAAAGGAGGGAGGAAAAATTAGGATTGGGGAAGAAAAGATAAAATATTTTGGCATATTAGGTTAAGGTGTGCGACGCTGGCGACGCGGTCGCGTGGGTGACGCGGCCTAGTGGTGCGCAATAAGGTCAGGCGACGCGGACGCGTGGGTCACGCGATTGCGTCACTTGATTTGTGCTAGTGGCATGAGTGCAGCCTCGCATTCACACAACTCTCTGTTTGAATTGCATTTTGCCAAAAATCTGGGTGATGCGGTCGCGTGGGTGACGCGATCGCGAGGATGGCCATTTTTGAAAGACGACGTGGTCGTGTGGGACACGTGTTCGCGTGGGAGGGCTTGGGCTTCTAGCACGAGTTCAGCCTAATTCCAGCACAACTTTCGGCCATGCACCTTTTTGACGTCGATTTTCATGGAACGCGGCCGCGTGGGTGTCGCGGTCGCGTGGGAGGCCAAAGTTCCACGTGACGTGGTCGCATGAGCGACACGGTCGCGTGGGGTCAAATTATGCTAGAGGCGCGCCTCCAGCCACGCTCTCACGTGACTCTCTGTTCAATTCTTTTCTTCCCAACGCACTAGTGACGCGGACGCGTCAGCAACGCTGCCGTGTCGCGTGCGTGTTTTTCCTTTCTTTTTTTTATGCAATTATGAAGTATGCAATATGCAGTGTTAATGTAGATGCTATGAAATCTTTCAGGTTCAATGAAAATAAAATAAAATAAAATAAATAAACAACACAAAATAAAATTGAAAAAGAACGATCATACCATGGTGGGTTGTCTCCCACCTAGCACTTTTAGTTAAAGTCCTTAAGTTGGACTTTTGGTGAGCTCCCTGTTATGGTGGTTTATGCTTGTACTGATCCAGGAATCCCCACCAATGTTTGTACTTCCAGTAGCCTCCGGGGTCCTAAACTAAGCATGTAAAGCCCTTAAAAAGCTTCAAATAGATTCTTAGGCTCCCGGGGTGACAAATGTCAGAACAGATTCCAGGATCCCAAACCTTACTTTTACACCCGTTTTTGTCTCGATCTGCATTTTTCCAGCCGGGTGAAAGGTGATCTGAATTCTCACTGCAGTGACCAAACAGCTTCCTAGACCCATTCAGTTGAGCTTTACACCAACCTTTGCGTTTAAACTTAAAGCTTCCAACCATAATGAACCTTGCAAGACAATTCTTACCACTTGCTATCTTCCGCTTACTCTTAATGTCACAAAGAGCTCTAAGTTGACCATCCGTCTCCAGTAGCCCATATTCAAGTGGAATTAGAAAGCTAAGGAATATGAATTTTACCCACTTGAATGTTGTAAGGATGATGCCAACTTAGGGGGAGGTATTTTTAATGAAATTGCAAGCTCCACTCCCTTGTTCTCTTCTCTGATAATTACCACCTCTTTGCAAGCTTCTTCAATTTCAACCTCTTCCTCTTGGTAGCTTTGTTCCAATTCAATCTCCTCTTCATTGCTTTCCAAGGGCATGGGAGGTTGTGCTTCTTCTTCTTGAATCTCCATCTCTTGATCAACCTCTTCCAAGTCTTCAACTATGATATGCCTTGGAGGTTGTACACCCTCCTCAGCAACAATTTCAAACGTCTTGGAAGGGGGTTCTATGACTAGACTTTCCCATGGAGGTTCTGCATCTCCTAAATCTTCAACCACTTCTTCTTCTTCAATAATTTCGGCTTCCTCCACTTGTTCCAGTACAAAGTCATGCTCCGTACCATTCACTGGAGTTTCTAGTATCTCCTTCATGCTACGTTCTTCATTAGATTGTCCACATGAAGCCATGGGGGTTCCTTGAGTGTCCGAACGTCGGGAAGCTAATTGAATTATCGGTTGCTCTAATTGACGAATGGTTGCCTGAAATCGATCTACTGTTTCCTTGAAACGATCCTTTGTCTCTTGATGCCCTCGACTTTCATACATAGGATCATAGTGCTCTTGGATTGATGGATATGTGGATGGTGAATATTGAAGTGGTGGTTCTTTGGAGTAATTGGGTTGGAATTGGGGTGGTTCTATATATGGTTCATATGGCTCACAAGGTGGTTGGTATGGTGGTTGAGGGTTAGGGTCATATGCAGGTGAATGGTGGAAAGGGGCTTGTATGTAACGGCCTAGCTTTTAGCCTCGAAGAAACAGCGGTTTTTTGGGATCAAACAGAAATTTTATGGAATTTTTAGGAATTTTAGTGCATATAAGCACCTCTGCTGCACAGGTGCTGTGTCATCAAGCTGCTGAGTCAGCAGCTTGACTACACCAGACACCTCTCCTAATCTAAGTAAGCACGTCGTGAAAAGTTGTGTTTTTGAGCCACTTCGAGTCCGAATTTTAAAATTTTGATTTCCGTGGTTTGTCTCTATGTGACGAGCCGGTCACGAATTTCGAGAGAAAAATTATATTAATATAATATTCATATATTATTATTTTATTTGGAATATTATATTATTATTTTCTCTGCTGTGGTTAATGTTCATCTATGTTTAGTAATATAATAACTGAGTTGGAAATCTACCGGTAATGGATAATACCGGCATTTTTAGATGAACTTAGCAATGCTAATGCTTCATCATATATCATTTATTCTGATGATTATCATGTTACTAGTATCATTTGTACTAGTAAAGCTCATGCTTATCCTTTAGTAGTGTAATCTGATGTATCTAGTTTTAGTAATTATCTTCAGAATGATATTTTATTATTAAACTCTGATGAGTCGGCATCCTGTGACACGTGGCTCTCCCAAAATTAGCCACCACTTGTTCTCTTTCTTGCTCTCCAAGCAAAGGTTTCTTAAGGAAAAAGTAAGAAACACTTGTATTCTAATATATCTAGCTTTAGTAATTATCCTTTCTTGAGATATTTTTACACCAAAATTTAGGATAATGCTTATCCTAACCCCATGGGTCCCAAGACTCATCATTACCATCAACGTTTCTTCCAAACAAGCTAGAATTTTTGAAAATCTTTGAGAGAGAAATGGAAGAACTTCCATGAAAACTTCCATGAACACCTAAGCTTCTTTCTCCGTTCTTTCTCAAACTAAAACCCCTATCAAAAATCTAATCCGACCAAAGTGTTCATCTCTTCCTCCTCTTCAGTTCTATGCCAATATTCAAAGAGTAAATCAAGGCATGATGGCTGCTCCTCCTCCTTGAAGTTTCATCCATGGTGGAAACTCAAGCTGATGATGTTTTCTCCATGTTTTCCCTTAGGATCTCTTGTTCAATCACCATAGGCTCTAAGAAAACGTAATTTCTAGCTATCTTGAGGTGAGGAAAACCTTCTTTTCACCATCATGAAGCTTCAGCCTTCATGGTTCATATGGTTCTAAAGTTGTTTTTTATGTTAAAATAGGCGTAAAAGTGATTTCGAAAGCTTTTTTTGGCTCAACTTTTGGCAGCAGCAAAGGAGGTAAGGTTTGGTAAATTAATCAATGGTTGGCTGTGTTGCTGAAGTGTTAAATCAGATCTTGTTGCTTGAGGCTTGATTTTGAGTGTTTCTGTGATGGTTTGGTCATGAGATCTTGTTGTTTAATGCTTGAAAGTCATGTTTTTGATGGCTCTGATGTTGCTGTTGTTGCTGCTGGAAAACGTGACTTTCCAGCCATGAAATGTATGATATTTGATGATTATTTGATGTGTATTTGATGGCTGGAATATTACTCTTTGGTTTGGTAAAAATCAGGTACAAATCGGTTATCGTAAAGTTTGAAAAACTGGTTGAAAATCAAGCTGAAATTTGATGAACTTTTGGAAAAATTGTTTTTGGTTTTTGGAAGGATGTGAAAACGTTTGTTTGATGATTTTGGGGTCAAATTATAATTATTAAAAAGTTTGGGGTTGAAAGTTAATTAAATAAAAGTTAAAGGGCCAAACTGCAAATATTAAAAGTGAAGAAGTCAAAATGCAATTTCCAAAAAGTTCAGGGGTCAAAATGTAATTTTTGAAAGTTGAATAAAATATTATTATTTTAATATTAAAATATTAAAAGTATTATTTTATTAATAATATTATTTTATTAATAATAATAAAATATTGATAAAAAGACAGTTTTTCCTAAAAGTCCCAGGATGGCGGTTTTGAGTCTATAACTCCCTAATTCTCTTTATTAAACACCTAAGTGAAGGTATAAGATAACATATCAAAGAATGTAAGGTAATGAAACAAGTTCTAAAAACTTGCAAACATGTTAGAAAGAAAGGGAGTTAAGAACTATATAGCAGTGTGCTGTTGTGATGTTGTGATGTATACAGAGAATTGTGAAATGAGATCACTGTGATGCTTGACTTATGATTGTGGAAAGATGAAAAAGATGATTTCTACGTGATGGAAAGTATGGTTATATGTGACTTATGAGCCTTTGGTCAATGCTTGAGAATGGTTATGTAAGAATCTGCTGCAGAGAGGCAGTCAGATAAATGGTGGTGCGACCACTAAGAACGCTTTCCTGGGGTACTTAGCTATAGTACTATTCTGTAAGTCAGAGGACTCTTACAGAGGTATCGAGAAAACACAACTAGCATATGCTCCTGTAAGTCAAAGGACTCTTACAGTGAGTGTGTGTGTGTGCTCTTGAAAGTCAAAGGACTCTTACAGTGAGTGTGTTGGGCAGACTAGCTCCGTCCTACAAGTCAAAGGACTCTTGTAGTGGGTAGCTAGTGCCACTCTGCAAGTCAAAGGACTCTTGCGGTGGTTTGCCTCGCAAGTCAAAGGACTCTTGCGATGGGTATTGCCAACAGGAAAGCCTTACCTGGTCAAAGGACTCCGGGTAACGTCGGGAGCGGGTCTGTAACCGACAAATGAGCTCATTACCTGCAGTAGGACTAGACATGCATCATACTTGCTTGTGCATATTGTAATTGGTTTGCCTATGTGAATAGTTCTGTTTACTTGCTAATTGCTATACCTGATGTAACTGCTCTTGATTGTGCTTGAACCTCATTACTTGTGATTGTGATTGAAATTGGTTGGGTTGTAGTGTATTGGTTGTGAATGCGCTGTTTTGGCCTGAAGCCATGATTGATTATGTGATGGGCCAGAGGCCATGATTGACTTGAGTTATGGTTTAATGAAGTATGAAATATCAAGTTGGTTCAGCATAGACTTAATGAACCTATATTTGGTACAGATTGGTCATTCGTATCACTGGGAAACTTTTAAGATTCTTTTATCTGAAAAGTGTGTTTTGATTTTGGGTTAATTAATTAATTTCTTTTAAAAAGGTTTTGAGTTTTTGATGGTTAAACCACTGATTTTCAAAGGACTTAGAAACTTGCAAGTGGACATTATAAATGAACTTAACTAATAACCCCGACCTTACTAAGAACTCCCCAGTTCCTACCCCTTCTCTCTCCCTTCTCCCTTCAGATGGAAGCATGAGTACCCTTCCGTAGTTCGCTGATGACGCTCTACCTGACTTGAGTTTTGAAGACCTAGAATGTACTTTCCCTCACATTAGTAGTTTAGAGGGACTAGGTGAGTGAAGAGTCTAGGCTAGCCTGGGTGCCAGCTTATGGACTCCTTGGATAGGTCAGAGCCTGGGATGTTGTATGTATATATATATATGTATAAGGTTATTGTCTAGCTATATCTAGGGGTGTTCTATCTAAAGATCTATGATCTAATAAAGGTTGGATGACTGAATGATGTCAGTTGTTTGAGATGTATGAATTTATATAAATGTGTGATTACTTTTGACTGCTTATCTTGTTGTTACTTATGATATCATCTATGTATGTTCATGCCTGACAACTTAAATGTTTAAAAAAAAAAACACCTCGCAAAATAACAACACTTCAACAACGAATCAGGCTCATATGATAAATAATAGATAATAATTAGGAAGACAAATTGGTAGCACTCAGTTTTCGGTATGATCTAGACATACTGAAAATTGGGTCGTTACATTGTAAGTGTGGTGGTTCAAAGCTATGTTGAGAAGGGGGTTCATAGGCATCTGGTGGTGGTTGTTGATAATCGAAAGATTTCTCACCATAGCCATTGCCTTGATATGCATTACAGAATGGTTGTTGATAGTCCATTGGAGGTGGTTGTTGCCATGAGTGTTGATCAAATCCTTGTGGCTCCTCCCATCTTTGATTGTTCCAACCATGGTGCATGTTGTCATTATAATCTCCTCTTTCTGCAACATAATCATACCCAGACTCATAGCCAAAGGGGTGAGAGTTCATAGTGGTGAGAGAAAATAAAAACAAAAACTAACAAAAAGAAAATATTTTGAAAAAGAGATGATTTTAAAAAAAATTGAATTCTGAAAAATAAGAAAAGATAAGATAAAAATTTTAAAATAAAAATCTGAATTTTTTTTTAAATATTTACAATAACCAATAATAAGGCACACGTTTGCAATTCCCCGGCAACGGCGCCATTTTGATGAGAGAACTTTTGCGTGGTCTAGAATTCAGAATAAATTCCCATTGCAAGTATAGCTTCTAAACCAACAAAAGTCATTTCATACAACGTTTTGGTTGTCACAAGTAACAAACCCCTTTAAAATTGATAACCGAGTATTTAAACCTCGGGTCGTCTTCTCAAGGAATTGCAGGGAGGTATGTTCTTATTATTGGTTATGAAGATTGTAAATCGGGGTTCTGAAGTTTGGGCAATGGGCACAGGTATATTTAAATGACAAGTAAAATAAATTAACAATAATAAAATCTCTTGGCAATGTATAAGAACTGGAAGTCCTATCCTAGTTATCCTTATTAATTGTGATGAGAATTGGATTTTTCTCCCACTTTGTTAACCTCTAACTATGAAGGTAAGTTAAGTGGATGAATTAATTCGAATCCTCAAGTCCCAGTCTTTCCTTGGGAAAAGTTAGAGTTATTGGATCTCGAATCAATTCTTGAAGAATTCCAATTTTCAATCAACAATGAGTTTGATAACTCAAGAGTCACCAATTATTTAACCAAAGCCAAAAGGGAAAATATCTAAATTAAATTAAAAGCATTCATATAAATAAAACAATCATAAACTGAAATACCTCAAATAACATTAATTAAGAAAATCAATCCAAATATAAAGAGTTCATAAACTAAATTGGGAAAACATATAAAAGGAATATTGAACCTGTGATTGAAGAAGATGAAATCATAATCCTAATCCTAATCCTAAGAGAGAGGAGAGAACCTCTCTCTCTAAAAACTACATCTAAAACTAAAATTATGAATTATGAGAGCATGATGATGAATGGAAGCATTCCCCCACTTTATAGCCTCTAATCTGTATTTTCCGGGCTGAAAACTGGTCAAAAATAGCCCAGAAATCACCCCCTGCGTATTCTGGTACGTTCAGGTTGCGGGCATGTGACGCGGAGGCGTCGCCCACGCGGCGGCGCGGATTGAAGTTCGCAGATGCGACGCATCCGCGTGGATCACGCATTCGTGTCACTTAGCGTCAGGGCAACTATGGTATATTATATATCAAATCGAAGCCCTAGACATTAGCTTTCCAACACAACTGAAACCCCGTCATTTGGATCTATGTAGCTAAAGTTATAGCCGTTTGAGTGCGAAGAGGTCAGGCTGGACAGCTTAACAACTTCTTCAACTTCTTGTATTCCTTCCACTTTTGCTTGCTTCCTTTCCATCCTCCAAGCCATTCCTGCCCTATAATATCTGAAAATACTTAACACACATATCAAGGCATCTAATGGTAATAAGAGAGGATTAATAATAAGCAAATATAAGATCAAAGAAGCATGTTTTCAATCATAGCACAAAATCAGGAAGGAAAATGTAAAACATGCAAATTGTATGAATAAGTGAGTAAAAAGTTGATAAAAATCACTCAATTGAGCATAAGATAAACCGTAAAATAGTGGTTTATCATTGAGCAACCAATCACCAAAATATCAATGGAAAGACAACAGGTGCAGGACGACCCCATCAAGAGGAGAGCTTAGGAATTCCTCTCGGCGATCCCTCAAATTGAATACTGGGAGCATCTTGAAGCATCTGTTGCCAAGTTGCAAGAAGCTATGAACCAAATAAAGGAAGAGAAGAATAATAAAAATAGCATACTTTGCAAACTGCTTGGGGAACAAGAAGAG
The DNA here is from genome assembly GCF_003086295.3 of Arachis hypogaea. Taxonomy (NCBI): domain Eukaryota; kingdom Viridiplantae; phylum Streptophyta; class Magnoliopsida; order Fabales; family Fabaceae; genus Arachis; species Arachis hypogaea. The sequence goes on from NC_092036.1 coordinate 71,043,181, forward strand.
CAAAGGCGTGACTTGAAGGAACTGAAGCGTCAAAAGCTATCTCTTAAAGGACCAAGCACCCCAAAAACTAGAGGAACATCTATTTCCTAAAATAAAGGTTGTTGAGTCCTAATCTTAGCTTTAACTCTGTGATAGTTATTCTTATAGGAATTCACCTTAGAAGTTATATATGAGTAGTAAGTAGTATATCTATTTTGATTTTATCTCTAAGTAAGCTATAATTTATTTTTCTCATCATCATCAAACATGAATAAAATAGTAGAATTTTTAGAATAAAGAGGCAATAATTTTTCGAGTTCTAAGTGGCATCTGCATGATCGCGTGGCTCATACGAAACACAGATGACGCGGATGCATGACTGACGCGATCGCGTGGAAGAGCAACACTCCAGATGACACGACCGCGTGACCCACGCAGACGCGTGACGTGTGCGATTTGCAGAAATTGCAGAAGTCAGCCCCAGCAACTGTTGGACCCTTTTTGGTCCAGATCCAAGCCCATAGAACACAGATTAAAGGCTATAAATTGGGGAATCCATCCATTCATCGATATACATGATACAAGATACATTCATACAAAGTTTTAGGATCTAGGTGTAGTTTTTAGAGAGAGAGGTTCTCTTCTCTCTCTTAGGATTAGGATTATGATTTATCTTATTGGGATTATTTCTTCATCATAGGTTCAAATATTCCTTTTATTTATTTTCTCAATTTGACTTATGAATTTTTCCATGTTAAATGTGATTTCTTTTATTAATAATTGAGGTATTTCAGACATATGATTTTTATTTAGTTTCTTATATTCTTGGCTTTAGTTGATTAATTGGTGACTCTTGAGTTATCAAACTCATCGTGATTGATAATTGTATCTTTGCTGATTTATTTAGATTCCTATAACTCTAGTCTTTCCTTAGGAGTTGACTAGGAATTTAGGTGTTAAATTGATTTGTCCAGTTGACTTACCTTCACAGTTAGAGGTTAACTAAGTGGGAGAAAAAATATAATTCTCATCACCATTGATAAGGATAACTAGGATAGGACTTCTAGTTTTCATACCTTGCCAAGAGTTTTATTAGTTATTAATTTACTAACTCCTTCAATTTATTTCTCTTGCTCAAAACCTTTTCAAAACCCAAAAATCCTGTTTTTCGTAACCAATAATAAAACATACCTCCCTGCAATTCCTTGAGAAGACCACCCGAGGTTTGAATACTTCGGTTTTAAATTTATTGGGTTTTGTTACTTGTGACAACCAAACGTTTGTAGGAAAGGATTTTCCGTTGGTTTAGAAGCTATACTTACAACGCGATTATATATGTGAATTTCTTTGCTGATAGAGAATCCGATTCGTGAAAATGGCGCCGTTGCCAGGGAATTGCAAACGTGTGCCTTATTATTGGTTATTGTAAATATTTTTCTTTTACTTATTTATTTGTTTTTGTTTTCCCTTCTTAATTCTAACAACTACTATGAGTTCTCACCCCTCTCGCTTTGAGTTTGGTTCTAATTTTGTTGATAGAAATGGGAGCTATAACAAGAATATGTATCAAGGTCTAAGCAATCAAAGATGGATGGAACCAAGAGGATATGATCAACCCTTTAGGCAACAACACCTTCCAAGATATCATGGACAAGGACCATTCTACAATGCATACCAAGCTGATAGATATGGTGGACACCCTTGTAGTTACCAACAAGTCCCACCCTGTACTCATAGACCATCCTCTCAATACAGCCTCGAACCCCCACACTCACAAGCTCTTTTTCACCATTCACCACCGTATAATCCTTATCCGTCCCAATTCCAATCCAATTACTCCCAAGAACCACCACTTCCCTATGTACCATGTCCATATCCATCACCTCAAGAATCACAGGCTCGCTTCGAAGAATCAGCAGATCAATTTCATGCAACCCTTCATCAACTGGAGCAAGCAATAAATCAATTATCTTCCAGACGTTCGGACACTCAAGGAATCCCCATGACTTCATGTGGAGAATCTAATGAAGAACGTAGCATGAAGGAGACACTAGAAGCCCCAGTGGACAGCAAGGAGCATGACTTTGTTCTGGAACAATTAGAGGAAGCTGTCATTATAGAAGGAGAAGAGTTGATTGAAGACTTAGGAGATGCCGAACCTCCATGGCAATCCAGAGTTGTGGAAAATTCTGTCGAGGACGTTACCATTGACGCTAAGGAGGATAGTGCACAACCCCCAAAGCAGGTATCTTATAAAGAACTGGACGGAATAACCCAAGACGCATATTTCCTTGATGATGATAATCACAAGTCATGTTCTCCTAGTAATGAACTTGCATCCGCAAGTGAATTCTTTGAAACAGAGGAATCTTCCCCGAGTGAATACAAAGATGACGCTGAGGTAGATTTTTCTCAACCTCAAACGTATGACTTGAGTGATGATGAAGAAAATACCTAAGACTTTGATCAAGAGATGGTCAACATTGAAGAAGTTTGCAAAGAAGTGGAGTAATTCACAGAAGAACACAAGAGAGTAGAGCTTGCAAAACTACTGGAAACACCTATCCCAAGGCTATTACCCCCCAATACAAACTTTAAGTGGGTAAAATCCTTAGCTTTTATCTTTACTTTTCTACCTGAATATGGTTTACTTGAAACGGATGACCAGCTTAGAGCTCTTTGCGGCTTTAAGAGTAAAAGGGAAATGACTCGCATTCAGAGCTGGTATGCAAGATTTAATGAGGTTTCACACTTCAATTTGAGGTGCAAGGATCGGTGTCAAGCTCAATTGAAAGGATCTTGGAAGCTGTTTGGTCACTACAGTGAGAATTCAGATTACTCACCACTCGGCTGGAAAAATGTAGATCAAGACAAAAATGGGTGCAAAAGTAAAGTTTGGAATCCTGGAATCTATTCTGACATTCAATACCCCAGGAGCCTTGAAACTTGTTTGATATTGCTAAAGGGCTTTACGTGCCTTGTTTGGGACCCAGGAGGCTGTTGGCATTCCAAACATTGGTGGATATTTCTGGATGAATTCAAGCACAAGCCACCATAACAGGAAGCTCATCAAATGTCCAACTTAAGGACTTTAACAAAAAGTGCTAGGTGGGAGACAACCCACCATGGTATGATCATTCCTTTTTCAGTCTTCATTTTGTGCATAACATTCAATGCATTCTGCATACTGCATAAAAAAAACACCCCACGCGAGCGCGCAGGCCACGCGTGGGCGTCGAATGGAAATCGGCGTAAAGATCCAACACCCAGAAAGTTGGGCTGGAATCGTGCGGCTCGTGTGCATTTAACACAAAATGGCCCACGCGTTTGCGTCCCTGACGCGAATGCGTCACTTGCATAACACTCATCCCATGCGAAAGCATGAGCGACGCTTCCGCGTCGCATGGATTTTATGGCCCCCTAAATGGAAACAGAAGGTTGCGCCAAAACGACGCTGTAACTGTGCGTCTAGCACAATTCACAGTGACGCGTTCGCGTGCCTCACGCGTCCGCGTCACTCATCTTTTACCCAACTTACGCGATCGCGTCAATCACGCGTCCGTGTCATAACCCTTTTGCCCTAATCACGCAATCGCGTGCTTCACGCGTTCGCGTGGATTTGAATCCACTAAACCCAAATCACGCGAAACCTTACCCGTCGTGCCCCCATTCCCCCTTCTCCTTCCTTCTCTGCAACCCCCCATCCACTGCCAACCTCTACCAACCAGCCACCACCACCACCGGGCCTACCACCCCCAACCACCCAGACCACCCTGCGACACCCCCCTCTCTCCCTTCTTCCCCTCCCTCTTACTGACCCCCTCCGCCATTATACCCTGCCCGAGCCCCAACCCCCGAACCACATCCACAGCGCCGCCTCCCAACTCCGACCACCACCACAGCCTTATCCCCTCGCCCCCTTCCTCTCCTTCCCCTCCTTCACCATACACCAGCCCCACAAACATAGCCCTCCGCCACTGCCCCTTCCGAACCACCGCCGTGTCACCACCGTACAGCCACCAGTGCCACTACTCCCTTCTCCGTCTCAAATTCTTGTCCTACCCACACCAGGTTCTGCCGTACACCGATTTCTCTATCATTCGTAGTTAGTTGCATATTTTTTTGATTCTATTCAAATTAGGATAGTTAGAGATGCATGATTGTAGTGGATTTTAGGTGCTTAGGTAGCTAGGATGTGGTTAGTGGATTTAGGCCTGCTAATTACGCCGTTCTTGATTACCTGTTTTATCTATTTCGCAATTTTGATCTGGCTATGATAATAATTCTGTTCCAATGCTATTCTTTCATGTTTCATGTTGCTATTACACTGTTCTTTAATGTTCCTGCTATTTAAGACTCTTTGCAGCACCTTTTAATCTCATATGAACTATTTTTCTTGCTATTTATTACCTGGGAACATCCAATTTTAGCCGGAATGCTGCCCAATTTTCTGTAAATTGTTTCATCTTTACCGCATTCATGTATTGGTTTTGGCAATTTTGAATTTTGTACTACTTGGCTACAACCAAACCAATTCATGAATGCACGGACTAGCATTCTTATCCCTTTTGATTCCCTAGTTAATAAATTGCTTTATTGATGATTTCATTTTCATTTTGTGACTCTTGTATCTATCTAAGTTGTCATCAATAAACTGATATCTTTGCTTGTATATGAGTTGATTGTTCTTTATATTTGTGAATTTCTTGTTAACTAGGAAACCCATCATCATGACACTTACCTTAACTATCTTTTTACTAACTCACTATTTTCACTTTCTAACTTCCTTTTTACCTACTAACCATTTTAACTTTCTAACTTCTCTTTTTACCTGACTACTTTAACTTTCTAACTCCGGGCATGATCATTGTTTTTCCACTTATCATATATTTTGGATTGTGATTTCTATTTTCAGACTTTTTCACTTGCATACAATCTACAATTCACATGTATTTAACTCATTTCATGCTTCTTTTGCTCTTTTGCCACTCTGTGCTTATATTGCTATTATTTTATTTTCCTACTTGTTTTCCTGCTTTTATTCTTCCATTATATCCTGGAATTTCTGTTTTTCAGGATGTCTGACCCTCAAAGCAAAGGAAAGGGTAAAGCAACCACTGGTAAAAAGAAAAGAGGTGAATCCTCTATGTCCAACCTTGGCATCTTACATGATAATTCCTGGAGGGAGAAGAACTTTACCCCACAGGAAAAGGCTGATCAGTTAGTACCTGCAGCTAACCCAGTAAAATTTGCAAACAAATACTGTAAGCTGAGGTACCCAGTTTTTGCCATATCTAGAAACCTATGCCTGGAAAGGACACTTAAAATTCCAGAAGAACTCAAGCCATACACTTCAGACCAAATTAAACAGAGAGGCTGGTTCTTCCTGGAGAGAAACTTGACTGAGATCAACTCATCCTGGGTCAGAGAGTTCTACTGTAACTACTTTAAAACATCCCTGGATGCAGTACAGCTCAGAGGTAAGCAAATTCTGGTTATTGAGGAAGCCATATAAGACATCCTCCAGCTCCCACCTAAATCAGATTAGCCAGATGGTTACCAAAAGGCTGAGGAGGATATGAGATTCCAAAGATTTGACTGGGATGCAGTGAAACGGGCAATAGCTCTTGATCCTACTATTCTAAGGGTCATGGGAAAGAGCACAGTGATACCCAAGGGAATCAAGTTAATATATCTGAATGATAAGGCTCGACTATGGCAGTAGATTCTGAGTAACTGCGTAATGCCGAGTACTCATGAGACAGAGGTGCCGGCTGCAATGATTACCCTCATCTGGTGTGTGATGAAGGATAAGGACCTATATATGCCCCGCTTCATCCAGCATTACATGACTAGGGTCCATGTCAGAGGCACCCTCCCGTTTCCATTCCTGATTACTTAGTTGGGTCGCTGAGTTGAGGTACCTTGGGAAATTATTGATGAAAAGCCATCCACCGTAGACTGCAGGAGGATCATCCCTCACAGTATGAAGTTTTAGGCTTTTGGCTACCAACCTCCGTTTTTCACTGACTCTGTTGAGGCAGCTACATCCTCAGTTGTCCCTTTAGCATCCACTGCCCCAGCTCCATCCACTGCACCCCACCTGCTCCTGAACCAGTTTATCTTCTGGTGCACCGACTCTTTGACCGCTTAGACCAGATGGAGCGCCGCCACCAGCAGCAATTTGAGATGTTTGAACATCACAACAGGCGACATTTTGAGAGGTTTGAGGGTTGCTACAAGAGACGCTATGAGCACCTCAAGCTGATGATCCGATCTGGTGGCGACATCCTCTCAGAGCCCGACACACATTCAGAGACATCTGAGGAGGAGGCGAGCGATCTTGAGGAGTAGGCACATACCCCGGCTGAGCAGGCAGCACCTGAGCAGGCTACACCTTGCCATGAGGAGCCCCATTCGATCCAGCCAGCTGACCCAGAGATCTCTCTACGGACTGAGCCTCCTCTTCAGCAGACAGACCCCCATCCACTCACAGAGACACCGACAGCCCATCCTTCCAGAGATGACACTTATTCACACCCAGTTTGAGTGAGAATCGAGGACGATGCTACATTTTAAGTGTGGGGAGGTCGCCATCTCTGGCATGTATTTTTTGGTGAACCATTACAGACTCTTATCTTATTTTGTTCATTTTCTGTATTTTATTTGCACATTTTTCTTTTGCCTTTGCTGTATTTTTGCATTCTGCACTTTGGGTTGTATATATCTTAGATATTTTAGCTTAATTTGCACTTTTTAGTTTACTAGTTATATATTAAGTGGATTAATTAGTATAGTTTGTCCTTTTAGCATATGATAAGTTGGTTTAATTGAAAATAAAAGAGTAAACTAGGAACTTTAGTAAATTAAAACAATCCACACACCTTGTATATATAGCATTACATGTTAGTTAGTTAACAACATTTCTTCAAAAAGAAACACTAAGATTTTAAGGGGCACCTTAAGGTTTACATTGAGTTGAATGGAAACTCTTAATTTCTACTTGCATGACATACATAACTGATATATGATTTCTGAGCTTGAGAACACATAGCCCGTGAGTTTTGAGCTTAATTGTATTGTTACATCAAACCATAAATTTCATTCCTGTGTGTTTCACACTTCTTTTCTATGCTTGCAATCTTTATTTTGTTTTAATCTGTATGTCCAATTATAGAATATAGATACATACCAAGAGATGATTGAGGCCATTATTTGTACTTATGCTCACTTGTCCCAAATAAACCTACATTCTATGTCATATTTGTTAGTCCCCTTGAGCCTTTTAACCCCCTTCTGTTTCATAACCACATTACTAGCCTTAAGCAGAAAAATAAAATGAAAATCCCAAGTTGAATCCTTGGTTAGCTTAAGATAGATATTGTGTATAATTTAAGAGTGGAAAATTTTATGGGAACATGGGACGATAGAAACGAAGTAGGGATTTAAATTAAATAAGCTATTTCAAAATATTTGGGAAGCATGCTTATATGAAAATAGAAATAATTAAATTACCGTGTGCATTGAAAAAAAATAATAATTTAATTTTTTTTAAGTAATTAAATAAGGGGATACAAAAATTTCCCCAACGCAAAATAAAAAGAATCAATGCACATGGGACAAAATTCAAAAGCAATTTTGGAACATGAGTATGCAATACAAAAGTGGAAAAATTTGGGTAGCTAGGTAAAGAATTTTGAAAATTATAAAGTATGTATGTTAAGTGAGATCTTAGACTAATCAAGAATTCACTTTGTTAGCTCACTTAAGCCTTATATGTACACCATTACCCTTACCTTAGCACCATAAACCTAGGAAAAGACCTCATGATTTTTGTATGTCTATATTCCATATTTTTTGATTGGTTAGATGAAAAACAAAGTTTTAGAAAGCTTGACTAGAAAAGAAGAGAGTGATTAACCCCAAACACTGAGTGATTAAAGAGTAAACACAAAATCCAGTGAGGGTTCAATAGCTCATTCTCATATATCCATGTTTAATTACTAATTGTCTTGCAAGTTATGAACTATCTTAACTCAACTTAATTGTGACTCTTCTTTAAAATGATTTGGCCTCAATTGTACATATATGATTCCTTGAAGATATGGATTAATTTAACTACATGTAAGCTTTATATACAAGTGAAGAATAACTAGAATTGCATGACTCATTTAGGTAGCTTGCATTTTAGAATAGATTGCTTTGCATAAGATTCCACCATTTTACCTTTACTCTTTCCTCTTGGGTCTAACATGAGGACATGCTAATGTTTAAGTGTGGGGAGGTTGATAAACCCCTATTTTATGATTCATCTTGTGCTTAAATTGAGTGTTTTTATCAACTCTTCACCCACTTATTCATATGAATTTGCATGGTTTTACAATTCCTTCCTTATGATATGACATATGAGAAAACATGTTTCCTATGCTTGAAAAATATTAAATTTAATTATCCTTTATTACCATTCGATGCCGAGATTTGTGTCTTGAGTACTTTCAGGTTTTATAGGGCAGGAATGACTTAAAGGATGGAAAGGAAACATACAAAAATGGAAGGAAAGTACAAACTGGAGTTATTGAAGAAACTGGCAGCGACGCATCTGCGTGGACGACGCGATGGCGTGCTTTGCGAAAAGTGGCATTTGCGCGAACGCGTGCGTGGCGCGAACGCGTGGCTCATACGAAACACAAATGACGCGGATGCATGACTGACGCGATCGCGTGGAAGAGCAACACTCCAGATGATGCGACCGCGTGACCCACGCAGACGTGTGACGTGCGCGATCTGCAGAAATTATAGAAGTCGGCCCCAGCAACTGCTGGACCCTTTTTGGTCCAGATCCAAGCCCAGAGAATACAGATTAAAGGCTATAAATTGGGGAATCCATCCATTCATCGATATACATGATACAACATACATTCATACATAGTTTTAGGATCTAGATTTAGTTTTTAGAGAGAGAGGTTCTCTCCTCTCTCTTAGGATTAGGATTAGGATTTATCTTATTGGGGTTATTTCTTCATCACAGGTTCAAATGTTCCTTTATTTATTTTCTCAATTTAACTTATGAATTTTTCCATGTTAAACGTGATTTCTTTTATTAATAATTGTGGTATTTCAGACATATAATTTTTATTTAGTTTCTTATATTCTTGGCTTTAGTTGATTAATTGGTGACTCTTGAGTTATCAAACTCATCGTGATTGATAATTGTATCTTTGCTGATTGATTTAGATTCCTATAACTCTAGTCTTTCCTTAGGAGTTGACTAGGGCTTTAGGTGTTAAATTGATTTGTCCAATTGACTTACCTTCACAGTTAGAGGTTAACTAAGTGGGAGCAAAAATATAATTATCATCACCATTGATAAGGATAACTAGGATAGGACTTCCAGTTTTCATACCTTGCCAAGAATTTTATTAGTTATTAATTTACTAACTCCTGCAATTTATTTCTCTTGCTCAAAACCTTTTCAAAACCCTAAAATACTATTTTTCATAACCAATAATAAAACACACCTCCCAACAATTCCTTGAGAAGACAACCCAAGGTTTGAATACTTCAATTTATAAATTTATTGGGTTTTGTTACTTGTGACAACCAAACATTTGTACGGAAGGATTTTCTGTTGGTTTAGAAGCTATACTTACAACGCAATTATATTTGTGAATTTCTTTACCGATAGAGAATTCGATTCGTCACTCCAACCGAGCACTTTTTTTTAACTTCCTTAAGTTGGCCAGGGATGAACCTGAATTGCAAGCACGGGGCGGATCCTCCATGAGGGACACCTCCACTTCCTTGTTGCTCTTGGGATTAGTATGATGGTACATTGATGGGTAGAATTCACTACCCTTCCCCAATAATATTGATGAATCCGCTCTTGGCAAGCGCACCAAAATTATCGTCGAGTATTAACCCACAGTAGAGTGGGATCGTATCCACAGAGATTGGTAGATTTGAGCAATTTTAATCAATTAGTGAATTAGTCAAGCTCAACAGAGTAAGTTGTGTGTGCAGAATTATAAATGGCAGAAACATAAATGGCAAAAGAAATAAAAGAAAGCAATAAAATACAGAAATGGAAATAACAAGAACGTAAAGGGGAATGGGATTTTGCAGAATGTAAGTAAAGCTATAAAAGAATGGGGGAAATAAGAATGGGGGAATTGATTGAGATCAGGAGATATTGTCTCTTTGGATTAATTCCAACTCATATCCTCTTCAATCATGCAACTCATTGACCTCTCGGCAATCATGATTGATTGAGCCCCAATCCCTTGGTGACTCAATCTCTCAGATCTTGATCAATAGCCAATTCCTTGGTCTAATTTCTCATGAAGAGAGATATGCTTGGTCCCTGATTATACCACACATCATCATAGGTCCAGGTAGAGGGAGGATTGTATGTCACCATATCCAAACACCAAAACCCAGATTCTTCTCAAGTGTGAGAAGGGATTTCTAGCATGGTTTCATGTTTCCTTTTCCAAGGTTCCCATGAAACCCATTTTGCATTCAATCACTTTCCCAAGTTAAATGAACACTAAGGATTAAAATCGAAATTCCTTCTAGCAAATCAAAAGAGAAGATGAAAGGAAGAAGAAATTCACTATCATTAATCCATCAAGTACAATAGAGCTCCCTCTCTCAATGAGAGGGAATTTAGCTACTCATAGCTCAGAGAGAAAGTACCAAAGATGGAAGAGATGAAGTGTGAAAACTAAAAGTGAAATCCACAAAAACTAAACTCTGTGACTTGCTAACCCTTTTTCCAATACTTCTAAGGGTATTTATACTACTCCTAGATCTAGAGAATAAAAGAAGATTACAAAAGTGAAAAGAAAATTACAATTTGGAGGGAAAAGAAACTCAACAAACGTGATCTTCCAGCTGGCGTGTGACTGGCGCTTCTCTGGCGTGTCACGCTCCTTCTGTTTCTGATTTGGCATGCCACGCCTTTTCATTCAAGTGGCATGCCGTCCTCTGTTTCACCCCTGGCATGCCACGCCTTTGATCCTAAGTGGCACGCCCAGGACATTTTAAAGGGCAAAGTAGCCTGGCGTGCCACGCCTTCGAACCAAAGTGGCACGCCCAAGGCATTTTAAAGGGCAAAGCAACCTGGCGTGCCACGCCTTCGAACCAAAGTGGCACGCCCAAGGTCACTTCCCTTATCTCTATGCTTCTGGAGATTTGTACCAGCGTGGCATGCCCACAGTCTAGCATGCCACGCCCTTCTTAAGGCTTCACCCCTTTGTCTAGCGTGGCACGCCTGAGTTCATTAGCTCCTCTTCTTCCTCTCTGGAAAATACTACCAGCGTGCCACACCATGAGACTGGCGGGTCACGCCCTTCATTTGCTTCTTCTTCTTGCTGGCGTGCCACGCCTCATCTCCCAAGTGGCACGCCTGAGTTCACGGGCCCTTCAATTCCTTCTCTGGAAAACACTACCAGCGTGTCACGCCATGAGACTGGCGTGTCACGCCCTTCATTTGCCATGGTTCCAGATGTTGGCGAGCCACGCCTAGATATTCAAGTTGCACGCCAAAGTGAGATAATTAAGCGGGCGTGCCACGCCTTCAATAACATGTGTCTCACCCAGCTTTATTTGGCCTCCTTAGGTGCTAGCGTGCCACGCCTCATTACTCAAGTGGCACGCCTTAGTGGGAGTTCATGAGCTGGCGTGCCACGCCTTCGATACCAAGTGGCACGCCCAGCTATTGCATTGTCTCCTTGTTCACTAGCGTGCCACGCCTTGTTGCTCAAGTAGCACGTCCATTCAATTGTGGGTCTTATAAGCTTGGCGTGCCACGCCTTGGTCTTCAAGTGGCACACCCAAGTGAACTTTGAGGCTGGCGTGCCACGCCTTCGACACAAAGTGGCACGCCCACAGTGATGGTTCTTCTAGTAACAGGTTCGCGTGCCACACCCTGCTCCAAGCATGCCACGCCTCTTTGATGGTCTTCAATTTTGCTCTCTGGAATGTTGTACCAGCGTGCCACGCCCAGCTTCTGGCGTGCCATGCTAACACATTTTTGTGGCGTTTGTTCTAAGTGGCAAGCCTGCTTCACATGCCCCACTTGTTTTGTTGTTTTCTTTCCCATTTTTGATGTCTTCTCCACCTTAAATCCAGTACAAACTCATTTCAAAACAATGTACTATGATATTCATCAATTAAGGCATGAATTGCAATGATTAAATGAGATTATGCCTCTTCTATGGTCCTTTTTATGCAAGAAAAATGGTAGATGATGTAAGTCATCACAACACCAAACTTAAGCTTTGCTTGTCCCAAGCAAATCAATGTGAGTGATCTTTTAGGTGAATTGAGACTTGACCTTGAATGTATGCACTATAACAAGGAATTGGACTAAGTGCGAAACACATGCATGAGTGCTTTGAATATCACAAAGAGCTCCTAGATCCTTAAGGGTTTTTCTAAGTATGTGTCTTAGGAGTCCTTTTCATTGATTGTCACCTTGAAGTAGTAAGGGTTAACTCTTTCTTTCTCTTTTGTGCTTCTTTTCTGTTTATTGACCACGACTCTAAGTGTTTTGTCTCAAGACAATCCTTTAGTTAGGCTTTCAATCAACACTCCCAAGTCAGTTAACTTTAGGGTGCTAGGTGTTGAAATACCCCTGAGAATTTACTTGCCCAGGCCTCTTCTTGATACATCTTCACCACAAGCATCTACTAGGGGTTCTAACTCTTTTTGAGTTTTTTAATGTTTCTCTTCCCTCCTTAGTAGTTGATGCTCAGAGCCTTGGGTCTTTGTTGCTTACTACTTCTTGGTTCTATAGATATTCAAGGAACACCCCTCAACTTCTACCTGTCATGCCTTCTAGGACTAGTTACTTTTCATGACTCATTTTTTTTTCTTTTCACTTTATTCAAGGTTCTTCGCTTAGTCTTTTGTTCCTTAGTTCATTTGAATAAGCTTTCTTAGTCTTAGTCTCATTTACTCTTGTTCACACTCACAACAACTCTTATGGAAACAAACTCTACTTTATTAATGAAAATGAAGACTACAGTTATCATTGCATTTTCTTTCTTGTATATCAAAGGACTCACGAAAGACTTCAAGCAGAATAAAATATAAACTATCCTAACATTATCAATTATTCTCAAACATAAAGTAAACAAATAAAAACTTAAGAAGAATTTATAAATTTGGGAAATATCAACCATAGAACTCAACAACCTTACGCAGCTTCTTCAGTTCATTGGCCCCTTGCCTTTGTCCTTCTTCTTGGAAGGGGAGGAGTCATCTCCACCCTTTTTGGAGGATCCTTCTTGTGCTTTCTTGTCCTTGGGCTTCCAGAAACCCAGCCTTCTCATGTATGACTTCACGTTTTCCTTGTGCTGATACGCAATTTCCTCCTGCCGTCCACTGAGTTCCTCCAATTTCTGCATATAGGTGGGGTAATTGGGATTCAAGTTGGCTACTGTATTACACAAGTAACTTAACTTAGTTTGTTCATAGCAGTCATATTCCCTTCTTGCTGTAGTTGTAACTTCATAGAGGTGTCTGAATTCAGCAAGGTTGTTCATTTGATGTAATTAATGTTCTAGCATCATCCCTAAGATGCCTTGGATTTCTCCCCAATTGATCCTTCCTTGCTGCTCCTTCAGTTGTTCAGAGCTTCCTTGGAGGTTTTGGATATTCTCATTCACTTGGCTCCATTGTTCCCTTTGGCTACTTTGAAATTGGTTGATATCTTCCCTCAATTGATGCAAATCTCCCTTCATTTGGTGCACGTCTCCTTGCAGCTACTCCCAGTTCATTCCTTCAGGAAATTGTTGGTATTGTTGGTATGGTAGTGGTTGAAGCGCCATAAATTGTGGTTGCTCCTCTGCCTCCTCTTCCTCTTGTTGTTGTGGTGGTGGCACATGAGCGTGAGCTCTATGCTCTCTAGCCCTTTGAAGTGGATTGACGGCCAACACCTTGGCCATCTTCTTGGAAGTTATAGGCTTATCTTGCTTCACTAACACCTCATCAATCACCTTCTCAACTCCAGTGTCATCACATAGCTCTTGTATGATGCTGGGGAATGCCAGTCTTGTGCTCTCGTTAGTGTTTTTCAGTATCTTGTTGATGTTATTGGCAATCAACTCTCCAATATTCACGTCCTCTCCATTTGTTATACTGTATATAAGTACAGCCCTCTCCTTGGTCACCTCAGATGTGTTTGATGTAGGGATCAAAGACCTTCTCTCAAAGTCTAACCACCCCCTAGCTTGGGGGCTCAAGTCCCTTCTCCTCAGCTAGTTGGGTTTTCCATCTTTATCATTGATCCACTGCACATTTAGTACACAGATTTCATTCAGGATTTCATCAAGTCCTGGGTCTGGTTGCTTCATCCCCTCCTCATAACTTTGAGTGGAGTTGACCCTTTTCACCATCAGCATCCTTTCTATGTTAGAGGGACTATAGTCAATGGTCTTCTCCCTCACATAGCTAATATACCCATAAGTTTGCCCTGGTTATGGCACGGCATTGGCATAAAACTCCCTTACCACTCCTTCCACCACTTTCTTTGGTGGGTTACAGAAGAGTGCCCAGCCCCTGTTGTTGATGTCAATGTTGATCTCAAGGTGCTCATTCCTTCCTAGTTGAAAGCCGACCTCTGGGATGATCTCCCTCTCACTCACCCAATCATAGAATTGGTTTCGGTTGAATGTTGAGAGGAATTTGTACTCATTGAAGTTTGAGCTTGAGGAACCTGAGGTTGGTTCTTTGGTCCTTCTTTTCATTGAGGTTGAGGATATTGGTGGTGCCATTGGGTGGAGAGAGAGAGTGTGTTTGAGGGTTTTGAGATATTAATGGAGTGTTGCAAAGAAACACAAGCAAAACAAGGTTTTGCCCCAACACCAAACTTAGCACTTGATTGTCCCAATCAAGTAGAAAGATAAAGAAAAAGAAGAACGAGAGAGGAAAGAAATGTTTCTGTGAGTTTGTTATGTGGAGGGAATGGGGAGGGTAGGGGATTTATAGGAGTGAAGGGTGTGGTTTGATGGTGGTAAAAGAAGGGAATTCCATATTTTCCACTTAGGGAGTGGCACCTAGCTTAGGAAGAGGCGCCAACCCTTATCCCACTGTGCTCTCTGAATATGTTGAGTTCCAAAGTGTAAGTACGCTTTGACCTCCTTGTTATTTATCAAGTGGGCTGCATTCAATCTCTTGAAAAAAAGAAAACGAAAAATCCTATTAGTAATGACAAAATGATGCTCCACATTCCTTTTCAATGCTAGTAAATGGAGTTGCAACTGATGGGTGTCCCTTGGGACACCAAACTTACTCACAGAGCTATCTTAACTATCAAAACTGAAATTAACTTCCTAAGCTAATATTTACAATCTACTTCTAATAAAGAAATGAATCAAAAGAATATAAAGTGTTGGGCTGCCTCCCAACCAGCGCTTCTTTATTGTCACTAGCTTGACATTCTTCCTTTTTTAGTTGAGGTGGTAGCTTACTCTTCTTTCATCTAGTAAGTCCCCCAGGTAATGCTTGAGTCTATGTCCATTTGCAGTGAAGGTTCTTTGTATTTTGTCCTCTATGAGCTCCACTTGACCATAGGGGTACACTTTGATGATGGTGAAAGGTCCAGACCATCTAGACTTAAGCTTCCTAGGGAAGAACCTAAGTCTAGAATTGTACAATAACACCTTTTGTCCTTCAGTGAACTCCCTCTTTGCTATCTTTTGATCATGCCATCTTTTTGTGTTCTCTTTGTAGATCTTTGCATTTTCATATACTTGGTTCCTAAATTCTTCCAGCTCGTTGAGTTGCCTCAGCCTCTTTTCTCCAGTAGCTTACTCATCAAAATTCTGTAGTTTTAGAGCCCAGAAGGCTCTATGCTCCAGTTCAACTGGCAAGTGGCAAGCCTTGCCAAATACTAGTTGGTATGGTGACATCTCAATGGGGGTCTTAAAGGCTGTCCTGTAGGCCCATAAAGCATCGTCTAGCTTCTTAGACCAGTCCTTCCTTGAGCTTCCAACAGTTTTTTCAAGAATCCTTTATAGTTTCCTGTTGAAAATCTCTGCTTGCCCGTTGGCCTGCGGATGATAAGGGGTTGCCACCTTGTGTTTGACTCCATATCTGAGAAGGAGTACTTCCAGTTGTTTATTGCAGAAATGTGTCCCTCCATCACTAATGAGTGCTCTGGGAACTCTGAACCTGCTGAAAATGTTCTTTCTTAAGAAGCTCATTACAACCTTATTGTCATTTGTGGTGGTGGCAATAGCCTCCACCCACTTTGACACATAAACTACAGCCACAAGTATATAACTATTTGAGTAGGAGGATGGAAAAAGCCCCATGAAGTCAATCCCCCATACATCAAATAGTTCTAGCTCCATTATAAATCTCTGTGGCATCTCATTATTCCTGGGTAAATTGCCAGCCCTCTGGCATTCATCACACATTGACACCATGTCCTTTGCATCCTTGAAAAGGCTTGGCCAGTAGAATCCACATTGGAGCACCTTGGCTGCTGTTTTTTCTCCAATAAAGTAGCCTCCATATGTAGATCCATGACATTGCCAAAGCACCTCTTGTCCTTCTCCATGGGATATACTCCTCCTCAAGATCCCATCAGCACACTTTTTAAACAAGTATGGCTCATCCTAGATTTAGTATTTGTCATCTTTGATGAGCTTTCTCTTCATATGTTTGTTGATGTTGGTTGGTATTTCCCCAATGGCCTTGAAATTGGCTATGTCAGCAAACCAAGGGTTCTCTTGTATCATCATCAATTGCTCATCCGAGAAGCTATCATTCACTGCAACATGGTGTGCTCATTCTTCCTCTTGTAGGATCCTTGAGAGGTGTTCAGCAACTTTGTTCTCTGCTCCACTCCTATCCTTAATTTCGATGTCAAACTCTTGGAGTAGCAGGATCCATCTTATTAGCCTTGGCTTGGATTCTTGTTTTGTAAGCAAGTATTTTAGTGCTGCATGATCAGTGAATACAATTACTTTAGAACCAATGAGATATGATCTAAATTTATCAAACGCAAAGACAATGGCAAGTAATTCCTTCTCTGTAGTTGTGTAGTTCCTTTGATTTTCATTAAGGACCTTGCTGGCATAATAAATGACATGCACCAATTTATCCTTCCTCTGTCCTAAAACAGCACCCACAGTAAAATCTGATGCATCACACATCAACTCAAAGGGTAGATCCCAACATGGTGGTGCTATGATAGGTACAGAGGAAAGTTTGTTCTTAAGCTCCTCAAAGGCTAACATGCATTTATTATCAAAAACAAAAGGCACATTACAGACAAGTAGGTTGCTTAATGGCTTGGCAACCTTAGAGAAGTCTCTAATAAACCTCCTATAAAAACTAGTGTGTCCCAAAAAACTTCTGATTACTTTGACATTGCAAGGTGGAGGTAACTTTTCAATCACCTCTACCTTTTGCCTTGTCTACTTCTATGCCCTTCTTTGAGATTTTATGACCAAAGACCACTCCTTCTATAACCATGAAATGGTATTTTTCCCAGTTTAAAACAAGGTTGGTCTCTTGGCATCTCTTTAGCACCAGGGCTAAGTGATGCAAGCAATCAGAATATGTGTTACCAAATACAGAGAAGTCATCCATAAACACCTCGATGAACCTCTCAATCATGTCCGAAAATATTGAGAGCATGCACCTTTGGAATGTTGCAGTGCACTGCACAGTCCAAAGGGCATTCTTCTGTATGCAAAAACACCATATGGAAAAATAAATGAAGTTTTCTCCTGGTCCCTTGGGTCTACAACTATTTGGTTGTAACCCGAATAACCGTCAAGAAAGGAGTAGTATTCATGTCCAGCCAGCCTCTCGAGCATTTGGTCCATGAATGGTAGGGGGAAGTGGTCCATCCTGATGGCTTTATTGTGCTTCCTGTAGTCGATGCACATGCGCCAACCGGTCAATGTTCTTGTTGGTATTAGCTCATTCTTCTCATTTGGTACAACAGTGATTCCTCCTTTCTTTGGAACTACTTGTACCGAGCTCACCCAAGAGCTGTCTGAGGTGGGGTAGATCACCCTAGCTTGCCACAACTTCAACACTTTCTTCTGGACTACCTCATTCATGGTTGGATTCAACCTTCTTTGTTGTTGCCTTGAAGGCTTGGCACCCTCCTCAAGTAGGATCTTGTGCATACACATTGAAAGGCTGATCCCTTTTAAGTCTGTGAGTGTCTAGCCTATAGCATCCTTGTGTTATTTCAGCACTTGGATGAGCTCTTTTTCTTGCTCCTTGCTCAAGCTTGAGTTGATGATCACTGCGTAGGCATTGTTGTCACCTAGATATGCATATTTCAAGCTTGGAGGTAGGGTTTTTAGCTCTAGTTTTGGTGCCTCTTCTTCATTGTTGTCTTTGTGGTTTATCATGATTGAACTTTCCATGGTTCCTGGTGGTGGTTCTTCACGTGGTGCTTGTTGCTCCAATTACATACTTCCTTCATATTGCTCTTCTTCCAAAACTCCTTGGACTATTTGTTCTATGGTGTCCACCATCATGCATTCTCCTATTGCTTTCTTGGGATAACTCATTCACCAATAAATCTTCCACCACTCTATGTGAAAACTTGAATGTTCTGTCAGCTAGTTGGAATGCCATTCTTGTTGGTTTGGCTTCCTGAATTCTCATCATTCTCATCATGTTCAAGGACATGAGATTGATGCTAGCTCCCAAGTCACACAAAGCCTTTTCAATATTGATATCCCCAATGATGCAAGGAATTTGGAAACTCACTGGGTCCTTCATTTTCTGGGGGAGATTCTTTTGTATGATAGCACTACATTCCTCAGTTAGTACTACAGTCTCCTTTTCACCCTAGTTTCTTTTTCTTGTCATGAGATCCTTCAGGAACTTTGCGTAGAGGGGCATTTGCTCCAATGCTTCAGCAAATGGTATGTTGATTTGGAGCTTTTTGAAGTTTTCCAAAAATCTTGAGAACTGGCTGTCCTTCTGATGAGCGGATAATTTATACGCTTTTTGGCATTGTTTTTAGTATGCTTTTAGTATGTTTTAGTTAGTTTTTATTATATTTTTATTACTTTTTATTTAAAATTCACTTTTCTGGACTTTACTATGAGTTTTTATGTTTTTCTGTGATTTCAGGTATTTTCTGGCTGAAATTGAGGGACCTGAGCAAAAATCTGATTCAGAGGCTGAAAAGGGCTGCAGATGCTGTTGGATTCTGACCTCCCTGCACTCGAAGTGGATTTTCTGGAGCTACAGAAACCCAATTGGCACGCACTCAATAGCGTTGAAAAGCAGACATCCAGGGCTTTCCAGCAATATATAATAGTCCATATTTTGCCCGAGATTTGATGGCCCAAACAGGCGTTCCAAGTCAGCTTCAGATTTCCCAGCGTTAAACGCCGGAACTGGCACAAAAGTTGGAGTTAAACGCCCACACTGGCACAAAAGCTGGTGTTTAACTCCAAGAAAAGTCTCTACACATGGAAGCTTCAATGCTCAGCCCAAGCACACACCAAGTGGGCCCGGAAGTGGATTTTTACGTCATTTACTCATTTCTGTAAACCCTAGGCTACTAGTTCTCTATAAATAGGACCTTTTGCTATTGTATTTGAGGAATCTTTCAATCTTCGGATCATCTTTTGATCATGTTTTTATGATTGAACCCTCTTTGGGAGGCTGGCCATTCGGCAATGCCTAGACCTTGTTCTTATGTATTTTCAACGGTAGAGTTTCTACACACCATAGATTAAGGTGTGGAGCTCTGCTGTACCTCAAGTATTAATACAATTACTGTTGTTCTTCTATTCAATTCAACTTATTCTTGTTCTATGATATCACTTGTTCCTCAACTTGATGAATGTGATGATCCGTGAAACTCATCATCATTCTCACCTATGAACGTGTGCCTGAGAACCACCTCCGTTCTACCTTAGATTGAGTGGATATCTCTTGGATTCCTTAATCAGAATCTTCGTGGTATAAGCTAGAATCCATTGGTGGCCATTCTTGAGAATCCGAAAGGTATAAACCTTGTCTGTGGTATTCTGAGTAGGATTCAGAGATTGAATGACTGTGACGAGCTTCAAACTCGCGATTGTGGGGCGTTAGTGACTGACGCAAAAGAGTCACTGGATTCTATTCCGACATGATCGAGAACCGACAGATGAATAGCCGTGCTGTGACAGAGCGCGTTGAATATTTTCACTGAGAGGACGGGACTGTAGCCATTGACAACAGTGATGCCCAACATACAGCTTGCCATGGAAAGGAGTAAGAAGGATTGCATGAAGACAGTAGGAAAGCAGAGAGACGGAAGGGACAAAGCATCTCCATACGCTTATCTGAAATTCTAACCAATGAATTACATAAGTATCTGTATCTTTATTTTATGTTTTATTCATCTTTTAATTATCAATCCTCCATAACCATTTGAATCTGCCTGATTGAGATTTACAATATGACCATAGCTTGCTTCATACCAACAATTTCCATGGGATCGACCCTTACTCGCGTAAGGTTTATTACTTGGACGACCCAGTGCACTTGCTGGTTAGTTGTGCGAAGTTGTGATAAAGAGTTGAGATTGTAATTGAGCGTACCATGTTGATGGCGTCATTGATGATCATAATTTCGTGCACCAAGTTTTTGGCGCCGTTGCCGGGGATTGTTTGAGTTTGGACAACTGACGGTTCATCTTGTTGCTTAGATTAGGTAATTTTGTTTTATGTTTAAGCTTTTTACTTTTCAAAAATTTATCAAAAATACAAAAAAAATATTTCTATTTTATTCTTTAGAGTTTTTAAGAATGGATTCTAGAGTTTCATGATGATTTATTGAAGTATGGCTGGCTGTGAAGCCATGTCTAATTCCTGGACCGGAGTCTTAGACTAGCATTGCAATGATTCCTGGAATTCTCATTAAGAATTTTGAACCCTTGTTTTTCTCTTCCACTCAATTTTCGAAAAAGCACAAAATAATTTATAAAATCTTAAAATCAAAAATATTTTTATGTTTCTTGTTTGAGTCTAGTGTCTAATTTTAAGTTTGGTGTCAATTGCATGCCTTTATTCTTCTAATTTCCAAAAATTACATGCATTATGTTCTTCATTGATCTTCAAGTTGTTCTTGATGATTTCCTTGCTCTGATCTTTAAATTCTCTTGTCTTGAGTGTTTTGTTGTTTCTCATATGCATTCTCAATTTGTTAGTGTCAATAGTATACAAACTTCTAAGTTTGGTGTCTTGCATGCATTGTTTATTTGATTTTAGTTGCATTTTGATTATTCCTCATCATTAAAAATTCAAAAAAAATTTGTTTTATTTTGTTTCTTTTCAAGTCAATAATACAGAAAATTGAAGATTCAGAACATGCAGCAGAGGAATTACACAGAAAAAGCTGGGCGTTCGAAATGCCCAGTGAAGAAGGAAAACTGGCGTTTAAACGCCAGCCAGGGTACCTGGCTGGGTGTTTAACGCGTAAAAGGGTAGCATTTTGGGCGTTAAACACCAGAATGGATACCATTCTAATGGATACCATTCGGGGCGTTTAACGCCAATATGGATACCATTCTGGGCGTTTAACGCCAGGATGATACAAGAGGGAAGATTTTGTTTTTAATTCAAATTTTTTTTAAGTTTTCATAATTTTTCAAAATCAAATCTTTTTCAAACCATATCTTTTCAATCATATATTTTCAACATCAATTTCTTTCCATTCTCAAAAATACTTGATTACAATTAATGATTTGATTCAACATTTCAAGTATGTTGCCTTTTCTATTAAGAAAGGTTTAATGTTTGAATCATA